>NW_007247069.1:1123744-1210650 GCF_000164805.1 Carlito syrichta
CGCCTGTAATTCCAGCTCATCGGAAGGCGGAGGCGGAAGGGTCGCCGGAGCCCAGCGGGTCGAGGCTGCGGTGGCCGGGAGTGGCTGCTGCACTCCAGTCTGGGCGACCGAGTGGACAGCAACAACAAAAAAACTGATCTCACAGAGATGACCTGACCGACCTTGCTGACTGTGTCAGGAGACCTCCATTCCAGAGAGGCCCCTGTCCCATGCCCAGAAGGAAGGAACGCTGCTCAGAGAGGCCCCAGGGCATCTGGACAGCCAGGCCTGGGCCTCCCCACTCCATGTAACGCTAGATCCCACCCCTGCTGTCCAATCCCTTGTGTAAACGGCTGTCCATACTTTGCTGAACCTATGCATAAAAACGGACGGTTTCTCCTGCCTCTTACTGACACTAAGGCCACCACATTGGGTATATCGAACCAGAACCTCTCCAGGCGGGTGCCTGGCAGAGGACTTTGGGAAACGAAGTTCGACGTTCCTGTCTCGACCTCCTCATTCACATGCAGTCTGGCTTCACCATTCCCCAAGACTGTCCTGTTCAAGGCCTCGCTTCTAAATTCACCAAACTAGAGGGGAGTCTTGTGTGTTCAAGACAAAGTGTAAACCCCTCTCCACACCCTCGCCAGCCAGTTCCAGGACGTCAGCTAGCATGTGCGTAGCCATCACTTCGCAATCATTAGCTCTATCTAACTCCATTTCCTCTCTGGGCATTGGACAAAACATTCACATATTGGAGGAACATTTACTGACCATCTGCCATTTGCTCAACATCCCACAGATTTCTCAGCTTCTAAGTAGCCACACGTGAATTAGCTGTTTTCCTTCTTCCCCTTCCCCACTTCCCTTCCCAAAGCACAAAACAAACAACTTTCTTTCTTCTTTTTTTTTTGAGTTGGAGTCTCACTCCGTCACCCAGACTGGAGTGCAGTGGCCGCTCCCGGCCCCCCGCAGTCTCGACCTGCTGGGCTCCGGCGATCCTTCCGCCTCAGCCCTCCAAGGGGCTGGAACCACAGGCGCCCGCTACCACGCCCGGCTGATTTTTGATTCATGGTAGAGATGAGGTCTTGAACCCGCGGGCTCAGGCCATCCACTCACCTCAGCCTCCCAAGGCGCGGGATAACAGGCTGAGCCACCGAGCCCGGCTACAACTTTCAAACACAGAAGTGTGACAACACAGTCATCTTCAAAACATAAACGCAGAAGTAATTGCTTTGGTTTCTTTCTCTTATTCCCAGATCCACTAAACTATTGAACTAGATTTATTCTCATGTGTTAGAATCTCTCTAATCTATTTTCTGCCTATTTTCATTGCCAAAAAACCCAAGTACCCATTAAGCTTTTCTTGGTTTTCCCTAAAATTTTCTAACTGGTCTCCCTAAGATTATGACTCATCTACTTATTGCTTCTAAACACAGTCACCACATTCAACTCTAACATAATGGTTTGATGATATCACTCCTCTGATTAAAGTCTCCCATTGTTTGGAGTAGGACTTCCCAGATTCTTTGGTGAGATCCTTTGTTTTGTTAGATGTTAGTATGTATTTCATGAAAAAAGTATTGATGTTATCAATATTCTTTTCTTTGACTATCTAGGGAATTATTTATGTTAGACTATTATCATGCTACAACTGATTTTAGGCACTGGCATTTCAGAGTAGAGGATCCTAAGAAATTGCATGGAAGATCATTTTATGTAAAATAAATATGCCTGATCTGTGACTAACGGCAGAGTCAGCAATGCCCTCTCAATTGTCATGTATAGAATTGCCTATTTTATTATAGCTGCTTATATTACATATCATAATATCTCAAGAAATATTTTGATATTGACATCTTATTGTATATTAAAAGCATATTTATTTTTTATCAGAGCAAGTAATTAGCTTCCAAGACTTTTGGGTTGTTTTCTACTGTCATATTGTCCCATATGTTGGTTTTCCTCCAATATGTTGTGATTTGCAAAGCGCTTCCACAGTGGTTTTGAGCTGTTGTCTCACCATATGCAATCCAAAGGCATCTCATTCTTTGTTTGCCTTCCTGAGCAGTCAGACTCTTCACACTTTTTCATTCTTCTGTTTTTGTCACATGACACTTTCTCTACTATCGGGGGTATCTTGATCCTGTGAGTTTAGTTTGGGTGTATACTGAGTTGCCTGTGTTCATGTCTGTTTACACAACTCTGTTATTTCTGTTGCATATAGCTAATATTAAATATTTGATGAATACTAGTTGCCCTGGACTGAATGTTTGTGTTCCCCACAAAATTCATATGTTGAAATCCTAACCCTCCAATATGATGGTATTAGGAGGTGGGGCTTTGTGAAATAATTAGGTCATAAGAGTGGAGCCCTCATGGGATTAGCCCCTTATAAAATGGGCCCCAGAGAGCTCACTCACCCTCTTTCTGAGTGTAAGGATATAACGAGAAGACAGCAGTCTGTAATTCAGAGGAGAGTCCTCAACCGAAGCTGACCATGCTGGCATCCCAATCTCAGACTCTCATCTTTGAGAAATAAATTTCTGTAGTGTATTAGTTTGTGATACTTTGTTATAGAAGTTTTAACTGACTAAAGCATTGGCTAAATGAATATATTACACTGATTAGTATTTGACCACAATTCAAACATTAATAATTGAATTTATTTAGTTTTTTAAAATGAATTATACTATGAATTACTGAACATGGAAATATGGAGACATATATATATATTTGTTTGGGACAAAGTAGGCAAAATCCTTACAACACGAAAAGCCAACCACATATAAACAAAACAAATAAAAATCATTTTTTAAGAACTTATTATTCTACACAATTTCAAGTATAGACAGAAAACATTCATTGTATTAGATAAGTAGAACCATTAGGAGATTGATTGATTGATTCATTGATTGATATATAAAGTTGGCTCCTGTAATTAGGGGACTGAAAAGCCCCAGGATCTTCAGATCCAGGAAGGCCCATGTACAGTCCAAGTTTCAAGGCCTGAGAACGGAGAGAACAGATGGTGTAAATTCGAGTCCAAAAGCTGGAAAGCTCAATCCTCCAGAGAGCAGATGTTTCAGTCTGGGTCCAAAGACCAGAAAGGACCATGTCCAAGCTCAAACTGTCAAAGGAGTTGTACTCAGCTTTTTTCTTCCCTTCAGGTCTTCAATTGATTGGATGAGTCTCACCTACATTAGGGAGGGCAATCTGCCTTACTCAGTCTACCAGTTCAAATGTTAACCTCATCTGGAAACACTCCCACTGACCCACCCACAATAATGTTTGGCCAAATGTCTGGGCTCTTCATGGCCTAGTCAAGTCGACACCAAAAGCAACCATCACAAGTCTATCCTTTGTCAATTTCACATACATACATCTCTCCTTAAACCATGCTTAAGCTCCAAATGAAGACAATTAAAGGGTCATTATTCCATTTAGCATGATACAACTCTCCAGCATACAACTGACAATGTGCCAACCCTTACCCAGAAGAGACGGTAAAGTCCTTCAGTGATGCTTTCTCTTCTCCTTGATGTCTCATAACTTCAATCCTATGATGTAAAATCAATGATACTTAATACCATGAGATAAAGTTTGGCTCATCTTATATGATAAGGAAATAAGAGAGAGAAGAACAAATATATTTTTCTTCTGATTATGTTGGACTATTGTGTTTAGATAGATGGCTAGTTAGATGATAGCTAGCTAGCTAGATAGATAGACAGACAGACAGACAGATAGAAGATAGACACACAAGTATGTTAATGACAAAATAAGCAGCAAATACTCCTGATAATTATGGTTCTCATTTCTGTAACCGATCTCGTGGATGTAACTGGTATTTAAGCCTTGCATTACCCAGTCTTTATTTCCTTTGTCACAGCTGGTAGTAGTTCTTTACTTGGTAGAGTGATCCAAATATTTATTCCTGAGGGGTCTGAGATAGTAGGACTTCCTGGACTGGACTGGTAGTTGTCCATTCACCTAATCACAAGGCGTGGAGATTCTTGTCCAACCACAAAACACTTTTTTAAACATTAAAAAAAAGATGAGTTATAATTTAGCTACTTGAAACTTTACCCAAAGATAATTGATCTCATTTTTGAGAAGTCTTCGATAGTTTTTGCTTCTCCTGAAATATCAATTTTATATCAATCTTATTTCTAAATATCTAAATCCCAACTAGAGTTGGTGGAAATATCTCCACCATATTGTATATTTGCTGGTTGCTTGAGTTGCTGTGAACATTTCCTAATATCAGTTTTTCACATATGCCACACTAGAGAAATGCAAATGTGTTCACAGAGCTAAGTGCTGTTAGTGACCCGCAGTGAGTGAGATGCCTGGTAAAGCGCCAAATGCATTCCCAGACCAAGCACTTGGATGTAGACTGTGTTGCATTCATTCCACTTGCAGAACTTCTTTTCTCTGTGAGACATGGTGTGTTGGAGCATGTGTGTGTGTGTCTGTGTGTGTGTGTATGTGTGTGTGTGTGTGTGTGTGTGTGTGTGTGTGTGTGTGTGTGTGTAGGCTGAATATCCCTGAAGTTCATGGGGACAGAGATCTTGTCTATTTTGTTCACCATCACATATCCAGCACCTGGGACAGTTGGAATGGAAACTCTGCAAACATTTGTTGAATGAATAAGAATGAATTACACATTTTATTTTTTAATTTTTCTTTCTGAGTCAGAGTCTCACTCTGTCGCCCAGGCTGGAGTGCAGTGGCACACTCATAGCCACTGCAGCCTCGACCTGCTGAGCGTAGAAAATCTTTCCACCTCAGCATTCCAAGTAACTGGAACCACAAGCGTGTGCCACCATGCCCAGCTAATTTTTTTGATTTATTGTAGTTGTAAGGTCTTGCCAAGTTGCCCAGGCTGGTCTCAGACCCTGGACTAGGCAATCCTCTCTCCTCTGTCTTCCAAAGTGATGGGATGACAGCCTTGAGTCACCACGTCTGGCTGAATTACACATTTTCTATGTGCTCTGATTCTTTCTATTTTCTCCCCCAAAATTGCAGGCCAGTTGCAGCAGATCTAACCCTGATTCTTTTTCACCATTTTAGAAAACTAAAGGCCTCTGGTTTGGAATCTGGACTAGCTTGCCTTCTGTAGGTCCCAAACCAACTTGAAATCTATTGAGTACGTTTTTCACATAAATTAATAGAAGATATAGCAATGAGAGTAGGCTGGGCTCGGTGGCTCAGCCTGTCACCCCAGTATTTTGGGAGGCCCAGGCAAGAGGATTACTTGAGCCTGTGGGTTTGAGACCAGTCCAGGCAACTTGGTGAGACCTCGTCTCTACAATAAATAAAAAAATTCGCCGGATGTGGTAGCGCATGCCTGTAGTTCTGGCTACTTGGAAGGCTGAAGCAGAAGCATTGCCGGAGCCCAGCGGGTTGATGCTGGGGTGGCCATGAGTATGCCACTGCACTCCAGTCTGGGCAACGGAGTGAGATTCCTACTCAAAAAAAAAAAAAAAGAATGAGAGTAGAGCAATCAAAGAAATAAAAAGCAAAGGACAGAGTTAATAGGTTCTGACAATGTCTCCAAGACTTCACTGTGACTATTTAACACGTCCTAAGGTGTGACTGTGGCATGACCTGTTTACATGTATTATGAAGCGGCCACCATTCAAGTTCCCTTGCCTGTCGTCTAGGAGTACATACCCAGTAACAGAAGCCAGCTGGCAAGGACACGTTTCTCATTCGCTAGTGACAAGTTTCATTTTTGTTTTTAACTGTGCGTCTAAACTAGCACAAACTAAAAGTTTCAAAAACAGTTTACTTACAGAATCTTACAAGAGGGATTATCGTATGCAGATTGTAAAACGTACGAAAAGAGCAAGCCAACCTTGGCCAAACAGCACTCGTATCTGCACTGAAAACCCTTTTGTTGGATGACTATTGTCAATTTTCCTGTTTTCTCTGACTTTTTCTAACATTAATGTGAGGCAACGAAAGCACTTTCCAAATTGAAGAATGTATACAAATGGGAATTATAATTACGGGCCACAAGAACCGTACATAAGTGTTCACTTTTATGTACTCGTTTTCTAAATAAAGGGGTGGAATGGAGATAGCTTCAGAGAGCAATGTCATACACCGTTCCCCTGCACGTATGATGTTTCTAGAAGAGTCAGTCAGTGAGCCCACTCACCTCCCCACCTGGAAGGGAGTTGTGTTTGTGGATTGCTTCCTCTTTACCAGAAGGGCAAATAATGGCAGCACTACTCTTGTAATAAACCAAACGACAAAGCCAGAGGTTTGGTTTGGTTTTGCTTCATTTTCTTTGTTTCATAGAGAGGGGGGTCTTACTAAGTTGCCCAGGCTGGTCTTGAACTCCTGACCTCAAGCAACTCTCCTGCCTCAGCCTTCCAGAGTGCTGGGATTACAGGCGTGGCCCCTATGCAGGCCCAAAACACATTCAATAGCATATAGAAGAGTGCAGGAATGATGTAATACAGATAAAATCAATCATTCTCTTCTTGGCATGTTCATAGACCATTGCTTAGCTCTTTAACTGCTCTTAGCATACACCTTTTTTCCATTTTATGGCAACTACTCCGAGAGCCATTTTTTATGACATGTATCAGAGTTGGGCGAGAATCTGAGCAGATGTAGAAAACATGTCAGGAGGAGGACTTTGGAGATAATCGGGAAAGACAAGTGGTTATCCTGATCAAAACTTCAATCAAGAAGGAAAACTGTGTTACTCGAACATGGCATCTCCAGGGCACAGCCACACCACTCTGGATCTTCCGTGCCCACACGTAATTAGTCCCTTCCCTCCCGATGTGCTGCGCAAGGGGACTCAGCTCCTAGGGTCACCCTCCATTCAAAAACCGTCTTGGTGGCATGTGTGCTGATGCTATTCACTTACAACAAACAAAGGCTGTGCTTTTGCAGACGTGTACAAAACCTTAAAAAAGCTTAAAAAGTTTGGGGTAGTCACAGTCGAGTTACGTGCAGAGGTGCAAACATCATCAGAGACCACCCATCTCTTGTAGCACAATGCCAGACCGTCTAGTGGTTGTTAAATCTGAGTAGCAAGAATGTTATTAGCAGCTCTTGTGATTGTACTTCTTTATTGTTTGCCAAATGTGTGCTCAGAATTAAATAGGATGATAATTTACATGTGGGATACTGATCAACAGAATGCGATTGAGGCCCTCCGAGCAGAGAAGGTGTAGAGACATTTGGCAAACGCTGATGAGGACATCAATTTTCTGATCTCATGCACCACTTGATATTTTTATTCACCTGTAATTTTGCATTGGAAATGTCAATCACTAATGGGAAATCCTTTGCTTCGCTAGAATCAAACAAAGCAAAATGGGTTAGTCTCTCTTCGTCTTGCTTTACTCTTTTTCGACAAAGTATCACTTTCTCCATCGAAAGCTAGGTTTCCTGCCAATACTCTGGGTCCCCACTCTTCCGCTTCACAAGATCAGCCACCTTAACCCTACGGCCTAAAGCATATCTCACCAGCACTGTTTTCATAGCCCTTTCAAACCCGGTATTTCTTTCCTTAAATGTCCACATTTTTCTCCTCACCTAGAACTTAGCTTCGTAGAGTCAGGGACTCTGCCCAGTGTGTAACATCTGTCTGGCGTATCGTAGGTATTCGACATTAAAAGGGAAAGTCAAAGATAAGAGATGGTCACTATGCTTGAGAATACTGCAAATTGGTTTATCAATGAATTCTAAGGTTATTGCCAGGATTAAACTAACAAATAGGTACTTATACATTTAAAACAGTACTCTATCAAAATTAGCTATTATATGCTAGTAATAATACTACTTTGAAATAATGAGCTAGACTTTGAGAAACTAGATATTCGGGGAATCAGTTTGAAAACAAACAAACAAACAAATCTTGAGCATTATTATGGTCTTGCTATATGACTTAGTACAGACATGGGCTAGACCAGCGGATACCTTAGCTGCTCTTTAACTAAAAAATTCAGGAGTCTTGCCATCTGAGCCACTGCAAAAGTGATAACATCACTGCGGCAAGATTCAGTGACAAGCTTCCCAGAGGATCTGTGATATATGCGACACATGCATTGGATGGAACTTTCTAGATCCCGCCTGAGCATGTGACGCCCAGATGGATGAGATGCTCTTCCCACTTGCTGGGAGCTCCGCGTCTGATGAACTTGTTGTTTAAACTCATAATCAGAGCACAGTGTGATCGGCACTGGCCTAGAAGAGGTCTTTGCAGGAGCTGCTGTTAAAATCCGGTGGAGGGAGAAATTAATTTAGCTTCAAAGGTCTGGAAAGCCTTTATTTCCAAACCAGAAGAAGGGAGTAGGAATTTCCTAGACAAGTCAGAGAATAGAACAAACAGAAATATACAAAACATACATTACACAAAACACATATACAAAACATAGTGTAAATAATAAAATAAGGCTGGGCTTGGTGGCTCAGCCTGTAATCTCAGCACTTTGGGAGGCCGAGGCGAGTGGATTGCCTGAGCCCGCGGGTTCGAGACCAGCCCAGACAACTTGGTGAGACTTCGTCTCTACAATAAATCAAAAACTAGCCGGGCGTGGTAGCGCGCGCCTGTAGTTCCAGCTACCTGGAAGGCTGAGGCGGAAGGATCGCTGGAGCCCAGCAGGTCAAAGCTGCAGTGGCCGGGAGCGTGCCACTGCACTCCAGTCTGGGCGACAGAGTGAAGAAACTCCAACTCAAAAATGATGATATTAATAATAATAATAATAATAATAAAATAATATAAAATACAAATACACGATTGCTTGGGATATTGGAGAGGTGGCAGAGGTCTAGCATACATACTGTTTCGGGGAGGGAAGTAGGAAATGATAATTGTTGCAGAAAACAAGGCAGGAAAGTGAGGTTGGAAATGACTTTCTATATTTATTTGAATCAGTTAATCAACTGTTGTAGGAAGGAAAAACCACACTGAGCAAGAGAAACCACAGCAAAACTCGAACAACTAAGGGCAGGTTTAAGAACCTGCCAAGCTGCATGGAATGGGCCCTGGGCCATTTCCAAGAATGAATTCCAAACCACTTGCACATAGGATCAGTGCAGGGATCAGGAAGCTGTCACTGGGGGCATCATCATGGCCTCTCAACACTCATGCAACTTGCCATGCCACGACAGAAAGCCTGAGTGTCCTCACGTCATGCAAAACAGCAGGAAAAACACAAGGAAGCGCCAGTGTGAGCGACTTGGAAAGGCTGTGTTCAGCTCCTCGCCCCCTGCTCGCTCTTCTGTACAGTCTCTCTGCCAAGCACCGCCACCACACCCTTCCGAGGCTCAAGCAAGCGTTTCCGACCTGTGGACTGAATTCACATCCAGAAACCCAGCCTCGACGAAACGGGAAGACAAACTGACTTCTCCAGTGTCTGAAGTAGAAGGAGATTGGAAGAAATGTGGGTTCCATCCAGCACCTGGACTCTACGATAAACATGAAGTTTGCACTTTATCCTGTAGACCACAGGAGACATCAAAGATTGTTATGTACGGGGCTCCCAGGACAGAGGTGAGACAAGAGCACAGGTCAGCTGGTGGTGTGGAGAGCATGGTAAGTGTATAGGAGAGTGAGGATAATGCTGGATCAAAGGAATTTAAGGATAGTAAAACGGATCAGGGAATCCACAAACTTGGGGGCTTCAAAGACAGGTGTAAATGTGGGATTTGGTGTAGACAGGAATTGTTGTCTATTCTTGAGTGAAGAAGTCCCAAGATGTTAAAAGTGCCTTTGGAAAACTGCTGAGTTTGTGGATGATTTAAGGAAGAGAGACTTAAAGATGGTCGGAGTAAGCTGTGTCTGTTTGGGGTGTGTGTGTGTGTGTGTGTGTGTGTGTGTGTGTGTGTGTGTGTGATTTGCAGATCAAAGAAAGATGCACTTCTATCTTTTGTTCATTCAGTGCAAACGTAGAATGTTGACTGTGCTTTCTATTCAGCAAATACGTCTTTGATATTTTTCCCATTTTACACATGAGAAAGCTGAGGTCCTGGGAGTTTCAGTATCTTGCCCAAGTCACACAGCTAGTAAGTAGTAGAGCGAATTCAGCAAGGCGTCTCTTTCGTAGTGTGCTCATCCTGCTTCAGACATACAGTACCAAAACCTAAAAGCCATGCAGGCTTGGCCTCTGCCATTCTAAATTCTACTATAGTACACACATCTCTGTTTTGGCCTGCCTGGAAAGAGTGGATGTTTGTACTCAGGAGAAAATCATTTCTCAGTGCAGAGCAGCATGAGAGGTGCTTTGCATACAATCTAAAAGCACCCCACGCGGCCTATGCCATTGACCCTTCACTGGAGGCCCCATGGCTCTGCTCCAGCATGCAAACATTGTTGTGTCTGGAGCCAACGCCCGAGACCCCTGCTGCCAGGGAGATCCTCATAGCTGCCATCACCCGCCCTCCCGGCCTGCTGGTTCTTGGGGGAACACTTGGTCACAACCTCAGATGGCAAGAGAACGCAAGGCCAAACCATTCTCAGTGTCAGATTTTCTCTAAAAATTGCAAAACAGACCAAAACAAGTATAGCTCGCATAAAAACTACAAAACTGACTGAAGCAGAAAAAATGACCAGAGTGTCCAGGATGAAGGACTGTGGTTCTGAAGATGTCACTGTTCTGAATGTCACTTCATTCTCAGACCCTCAGCTGTAAGCTCCACTTCTCAACTGGGTCCTTGTCAACCACAAGGCAACAGAACAAAGAAGTGGGTGTCCGAGAGGCCTGGTCACCCGTCAAAGCCAACAGAAGTGGGAAAGAATATACCTCTTCAATCATAAATCACCTGGATTTTAGTCTTAGCTCTGCCATTCATTGGTACTCATCTTGGACAAGTTATTTGAATATTCAGTGCCTCCGTTTTTTTTAATCTCTGAAATGGAAACAATAGCTATATCTACCTAATAGGACTCGTGAGGCTAAAGCAAGTGAATATACGTGGAGAGTCAGAAGAGCGTCTGCGCACGGGCATGCTGTCCAAGTGCCAGCTGTTGGTGTCGTTGCCAGACCCTGACCTCAGGCCCCTTTAAGGACCACCTGCGTGTCCGGTCTCCGCTCACAGCAAAGCTTCTTGGAGAAGGATCAGCAATGGCTTTCCTCACTTTCTTTCTTCCCTCTGTCTTCGACCCTGGTCCATCAGAACTGCTTTTTGGAGATTATCAGTGATATTTGCATTTCCACAGTCAAAAGTCATCCTTGGCGCGTACGTTGCTTAACTTCTCGGTGACATTCTGCCCTTCTAAGCACTGCTTTCTCATTGGAGCCCTTTTTCTCGTCTTCCGGGAGATGCCATTTTCCATCGTGCTCAGTCACTTTAGTGAGGGCCACAGAGCTAGATGGTCGACTTTCGGCTCACACACCGCCTCACCTCAGGTAATCTCACGCAACGTTATGGCTTTGAATAGCGTTTTCAGGGGATGGCTCTGAATGTAATCCTTTCAGTTCTGACTGCAGTGCAGACTTCTCCACAGGCCTCCAGTTTTATACCAGAATTGCCTACCTGCCTGATTGATCTCTCCACTTGCAATTATGGTGGAAATCACAGATGTCAAATGTCCCAAACAAAATACAGCCAACCTGCTCTCCCTTCACCTCAGGAAGAATCGAGTTATTTCATCTTCCTAAGACTCAATTGCTATAAACTTTATCACAACTTTTTATGGACAAACATCAAAGAAGAATGTAATATGTGTTTAGATCCCATTTGCGTTACAAATTTCTGAAAGTAAAAAATACCATATTTTGCTAAATCTCTGCATCAATTTAAAATTCAAGAGATTCTGCAACTAAAAGGTTGAGAGAACAGATAATGGAAACCAACGAGCCTTTTCTGCTTTAGAAGGCGAAGGATAAATATTTTGCTCAAAAGTAGAACCTGATGTTTTTAGTTTGGAAACTAATGACTACTTAATCAAAATTAGTATGGCCCTGAATTTTATTGAATTCAAAGAGCCATATTTGTAGTTTAAGATTTCTGTTCCATCCTGTGGCTCATGTCAGAATATCCCACGCCATTGTTGCATTATAATGGTGAAAATTCCATGTTCCTGACACAGGGGAAAAGCAAAGCTACCCTGCTGGTTGGACATAGTCATGTTTCAATATTCAAGTATGACTCTGTCGGGAGGACGTTTGCTGTCTCCTCAGCGACTCTTCGAAGCTACCCAGACACTTCATCTTCCCCTTCAACTCCACAAGGAAACAAACAAACAAACAAACAAAAATGAAACCAGAGAGGAGCCCTGGAGGCCTGAGGGCCCAGCTTTGAGATACACGTATAAAGTCTCTGGGTTCGGAGCCAACTTCCTTCTCTTCCTTTGAGTCAAATGACCAATGGACTCGGCCTCTGGTGTTTGTTCACCTTTTGATTTCTACTTTGGGCGTGGGAAAATGCAAGTACAGCATGGCAGCAACCATAACCAAGGCGCCCCATCTCAGGAGTCAAGCTCCAGTTTGGATTTGGCCTTGACCTGGGACCTTCTAATGGACATTTCCATTGCCAGAGTGGGCCCTAGTGGTTTCCAGATCAGCTCAATTCCACTTGCCTCAACTGTAGGTTATCATTCTCATAAGAATCATCGCATTCTGGCAGGATCTTGACTTAAGGCCTTACCATTTAGTGAGGCTTAAAGAGATTCTGCGAGGCTGTAAGCAGCTCCCGTTACTTGACACAGAGCTGGAAGGCGGACGTGACTCTGGAAGGCCCTGACGGAGCACAGAGTCTGGGTGTGGGGTGCTCCTACAGCCAGTGGCCAACTGCCAAAGCCGTCTGGCCTGCAGCTTCTCTCTTTTTTTTAAGTCGGCTGGAGTGCAGTGGCATGCTCACCGCCCCTGTAACCTCAACCTGCAACCACAGGCACAGGCCACTACACCCAGCTAATTTTTTTTATCATAGAGGCAAGATCGCACCATGTTGCTCAAGATGGTTTCAAACTCCTGAGCTCAGCAATTCTCTCACCTCCACCTCCCAAAGCGGTGGTATGACAGGAAGGAGCCACCGCGTCCGGCCGGGCCCCCGGCTTCCCTTACAGCCTGCTTTCAGGGTTTCTTCCAAGCAGGCACGTCTTACAGAATCCTATTCCTCCCGACTCGCTCACCCCAGAAGAGGACTGGCAGGAAGGAGGCTAGACTAGGGAACACCCTACAGTACACACCGAGGGCGCCATCACCCGTGGCATCTGTGCCCATCCCGGCATGCTTCTCCCCCGCGGAGGGAAGATTTCAGTCGCCCGAGTCCTACACCATCGAAAAGCCACTGCAGGCACACAGTGGGTCCTGGGGCAACCAGGGTCTGAACTGCGCGGGTTCACGTCGATGCCTTTTTCTTCCACCTCTGCCGTCCCTGGGACATCCAGCAAGGCCAACCCCCACCTCCTCCTCCTCCTCAGTGACTCAATGTCAAGATGATAAGGAGGGAGGTCGATGAAAGCCTCTGTGCTGGGCCACTTCCCCTCATGAAGCTTAAATGCCTTTTCTCTTCCTCATGATTTTCTCAGCAATATTTTCTTTTCTCTGGGTTACTTTGTGGCAAGAATACTGTATACTGTACACACACCACATAAAATGGTGTGTTAATCCACTGCTTATGTTATTGGCAAAGCTTCTGGTCAACAGCAGGCCATTAGTAAAGTTTTTGGGGAGTAAAAGCATTTACACAAGTTTTTGACTGCACAGGGGATTGGTCTCCTAACTCCCACACTGCTCAAGGGTCAAGTGCATTTAGAAGCATATAGATTCACAATGAGGTGTCATAGAGATGCAGACGTCAGTGTAGATAGATACAGAGACAGAAGCATCTGCAGGTGAACAGGAGAGATGAGTAAGGAGGGTTTGGCTAGGGCGTGTCATCAAATAATGATACACTGTTATCAATAGTAGCGTGGGTAATTAGCTACTAGCAACATCAGCAAAAGTTCCAAAGTTTGCAAATACAGGTAGTGGCATAAAGGGGGGAAAGAAGGCATTGGGAAGCCTCACTAGAATACAGCATTGAGAATTTCATGTGGATGTGACACGTGGGCTGATGTTTACAGACGACTGAAGTTTTAGCCTTCCTTGAATTTTTAGACTTGGAATCCAGCAACGACAGTGTCCAGGAACACCATGCCCACATAGACGACACAATGGTGGAGTCTGAGGAAGGAGAGGGAGAGAGGGAGAGAGAAGGGGACGTGCGCAGAGGAAGAGTTCATGGGTGGAGAGCCCTGATGGCGCGCGAGTCACTGTCTCCAACTCTCCTGTGGTTCAGACGGACTTCCCCTTCCCCGAATCTCTTCAGAACACCCCAGAGACTAACCCGGAACTAAAGTTCTCTTTTGCATACTCTGATTGGAATCTGGTTTCCCCCTAGGGTAACAGAAGCTCCTGGAGGCTTCTTGTGCACACAGCTTTCCCCACACACTCACCCGCTGCATCACCTGATGCTGTCGCGTCGCACAGCCTCCGCTCACGTTCCTTCTGCCCTTCGAAGGGCTCCTTCTTCCCTATAACTATCTGAGGACCACCCAGTTGGCCATTCCCCTGAACCAGGGCATTCTCAGCAGCTCCTTTTCCTTTTGGAGACAAATAATATTTTATTCTTCTTCTTTAGAGACGGAGTTTCCCTCGGTCACCACGCTGGAGTGCAGTGGTGTGATCAGAGCTCACAGCAGCCACAAATTATTTAACAGAATTCTAGCCACTGCAAAATGCACGCGACAAACAAAGCCCCCGCTTCAGCACGAGGACTGGTGAGGCGGGGTCGGGGGTATGCCGCAGCCCCGCTCTCCCAAGCCCTCCCACCGTCTCTCCATCCACGTCTTTGCTTACCTACGAGGGAGTGGCCTCCTGGCTGTCCTCCCACTGGCCGAAAGCCCTTCAGTTTGTCCTCAGCACAGCCAGCAATGTCATCCTCTTAACAGGCAGATCCATGTCTCGTCCGTGATCCGCCCTCACAACGTCTCTATGCTCACATGTTCCTGAGCCACCACACAAAGCTCCGACGGTCAGGGCCCTCGGCCGCCGGCCTCGTCTCCACCACGTCCCAGCAATAATGAATGTTCCCTCTCATGGCCTTTGGCAGCCCTCCCACCACAGTCCTGGATGCCCCCGCCCCACACAGTCCTAGACACCCTGCCCCATGGCCCTAGATGAATCCCCCGCCATGGTCCTGGACACCCCTCCACGGTCCTGGACTCAGCCCCCCACGGTCCTGAACCCTCTTCGCATGGTCCTAGAAGGATCCCTTCGCAACCCTCGCTTCGCATGGTCCTGGATGTCCCTTCCACAGTCCTGGATGCTGCCCGCCATGGTCCTAGACACCCTTCCATGGTCCTGGAAGGATCTCCTCCATGGTCCTGGACTCCCCCCCAGGTCCTGGATGGCCTCCCATACAGTCCTAGATGCCCCTTGCCCATCCCCGAGCCGCCTGTGTTCTGTGAGTGCGTCAGGGCCCTGCCGAGCCTCTTCCCTGGTCTGGTCTTTCCCGCTTGCCCCCAGTTGACCTTGCCAGCACGTTCGTCCTCCAAACCCAGCCTCATTTTACTTCTTCCAGGAAGATAGGCATTTAAATATCACTACTCCATAATTCCCTGCTTTAAAATTTTTTTGTTGTTGTTCCTTTAGCACCAGTACACTTCCTCCCTGGATTATCCCAACCACTTTCCATATCTTCAATTATTGGTTCTCAAAATAAGGATACGACTCCTCTTTTTAAACTTGATGCATATACATCCAATCACAACTTATATATAAACAGACAGCTCAAGTTCAATATGGACAAAAATGAAATTTTATCCCCCCTTGGATTACTTCTCACCCAAGGTCTTCTCTGCTTTATAAAATTGCACAACCCTTTATTGTTGGTTTTTGAGTCAGAGTCACACTCTGTTGCCCAGGCTGGAATGCAGTGGCATGATCAGGGTCACCACAGCCTCAACCTCCTGGGCTCAGGCAATCTTCCAGCCTCCACCTCCTGAGTAGCTGGGACTACAGGTATACTACCACACCTGGCTTTTTTTTTATTTGGAGAGACACTGTTTCACCATGTTGCCCAGGCTGGTCTTGACTCCTGGGCTCAAACAATCCTCCCTCTCAGACTCCCAACATGCTAGAATTACAGGCATGAGCTCCTGTGCCCAGCCCACAACACTATTTAAGAATAAAATCTGGCAGTCGTCCTTGACCCCTCTTTCACCCTCATGCCTGGTGTCCTCCAACACACGGGACGCTGAGCAGACCCCAGCATCATGCTGGCACTGTTGACGTGTACATCCTCCCAGTGCTGTGGTCCCCAGTGCTGCTGCCAACACTGCAACTGGCATCTACATGCCATCTCTGCCACTGTCACTCCCAGCGGCATTGCTGATGCCACCTGCACCCATGCTGCCAATGTCCCCATGCCTCGTGCCCACAGCACTCACAGAGCAGGAGCTCATCTCACCGGCACTTTGTCGCATATGTCCCAGGCCTCTTGTCCAAGGACCTGTGTGTGAATAACAAGGTCTGGGCTGCAGACCAATCTGGGAAGCACACCCCTACTCAGATCGCCCATCGCTCTGTGTTCGATATTTGCCAATAACCCTTCAGCCACACTCACCCATCTTGACTCTCTTTTCCCCTGGGACAAATTTTTTCTTCTTCAGGAGGTTTTCTGATCCTCCATGTAAACACACCGCTGGCTGCTGTCCACCCGTTCTCCAAATTATGCCTGAACACGTGTGAACCTGACAGTAAACACAGCCTCGGCTCATGCCACGACCATGGTCCTATACCCATAAGTATTTGTTAGCCAATGAATAGCTATTGAAAATTAAGTGAATGTTTATTCACTGTATACTTTTTCTAAAATATTGATCATGCTTCTAACAGATTAAGTTTCCTTTTTTGCTGAGCTCTAAAAGAATTATTCTTGCCGGGCTCGGTGGCTCAGCCTGTAATCCTGCGCCTTTGGGAAGCTGAGGTGAGTGAATTGCTTGAGCCCGCGGGTTCGAGACCTGCTGGGCAGCGAGACCTCATCTCTACAATAAATCAAAAAATCAGCCAGGCGTGGTAGCGCGTGCCTGTAATTCCGGCTACTCGGAAGGCTGAGGTGGAAGGATCGCCGGAGCCCAGCAGGTTGAGGCTGCGGTGGCCGGGAGCGGCCACTGCACTCCAGTCTGGGCAACAGAGTGAGACTCCAACTCAAAAAAAAAAAAATTATTCTTAAAGATCCAAAACGTATGTAAGTAACAATTTTCATTTCAACAGCAAACATATTGCAGTTATATTGTTATCCTGTTCATTTCTAGAAACATGATTTATTTTACTGTGTTGTAGCGAATCTGTTAAAAGAGAAAACAAGCAAAAGACGAGCTGTCCAGGCCTCTCTAGCCAAGCTCTTGGTACGCCCAGTCAGCATGTTACCTGGCATGTTGCATTTTAGGTCCTCGGTATGTGTTTGTGAGGTGAGGACATCTTGGTTCATTTCTGCTGCCATAACAAAATACTACAAACTGGGCCATTTGCGAAGATAATACATTCATTTGATTCACAGTTCTGCAGGCTGGGAAGCTTGAGAGCACAGTGCCAGCATCTGGCCAGGTTCACCCATGGTGAGAGGCAGAAGTGAACACTCAGGACAGTGAAAAGGGGGCTGGATTCCCGAGACAGCTGACCTAGTCCTTGAATAATGGCACCCACTCATGAGGCTGGAGCCTTCGGGGCCTGCTCACCTCCCACAGCGCCACACTGGCAATCTGGTTTCAGTGTGAGCTTCGGTGGAGGCAGTCCAGCCACAGAAGAGTGCTAGCCTGCTGAAGCTTGACTTCTCACAGCCTGGAGCCACGTGGACAGGAAACCATGCGCTGTGGTCTCGAGGTCCCCGATGCTCGAGTTGTCACCAGGAAAAGGAGGGTGGGATGATGGGCTGATGTCGACGACCAGGTCCTGGGGCTCAAGTTCAGAAAGAATTTACAAGCGGACACACAAAGCAACATGACAAGCCAGTGGCTTTAGCAAGCAAAGCAGAGCACACTCTCAAGAGGGGAGCGTGGGCAGAGACAGCCCACAGAGGCTGCTGCTTCTGCACCTATCTATTGTGGAGTCATAATTTTTATTCTTAGGGGGACGGAGAGCTGTGTTTTAGGGTGGTTTTTTTCTTGGAAATGGGTGGATTTTGCTTAGACATGGGTGAGTTTGGGGACTTGGTTACTTTTACTTCTCCTTCACATTCGGTGGGGGAGTTTTAGGCTTTATAGGGTCATACTGGTAGTGTCATGGTGTCAGGTGTATGGTGGGAGTGGGAGGCTCCCTTAGGGGAATTTTATGTTAATGGTATCATAATGAGCTTTGGTCAAGTTATAGACATTTAGTTGAGCTATTGCACCACCTCTGAGTTGGAACAGTCCCTTTTGAGCAAGCTTGAGCAATCTTGATATGAGAGGAAGTTCTTAACCATTTTCAAATGCTAGATGCATAACAAGGGTGGTGAAGGGGTGTTTCTGTGGGCATTACCTTTCTCCGAGACCCTCTCTTTCTATCTGACTAACCAGCCCCTAACTACCTCTTCTCTCAATGTGTTGAAACTTAACCACCAAGAGGATAGCATTAAGAGGTGGGCCTTGGCTGGGCTCAGTGGCTCAGCCTGTCATCCCAGCAGTTGGGAGACCGAGGCTAGTGGATTGCCTGGGCCCGCGGGTTCGAGACTCGTCCAGGCAACCTGGCGAGACCTCATCCCTACAATAAATTTTTAAAATTTAGCTGGGTGTGGTAGCACATGCCTGTAGTTCCAGCTACTTGGAAGGCTGAGGCGGAAGGATCGCCAGAGCCCAGCAGGTCGAGGTTGCCGTGGCCGGGAGCAGGCCACTGCATTCCAGTCTGGGCGACGGAGTGAGACTCCAACTCAAAAAAAAAAGAGGTGGGCCCTCAAGGAGGTGAGTGAGTCATGAGGGCGCAGTCCTCACAAGTAGATTTCATGACCTGATGGAAGAGATGTGAGGGAGTCTTCACCTTAAGTTTTCCCTTAAGCCTGAGGCCCTCAAAGCGTCATCTTGCCAGCAGAGGCCAGGCCCTCACCAGACACTGAACCTGCCTTGATCTTCACTTTTCCAGCCTCCAGACTGTGAAAAATAAATTCATCTTTCTTACAATTTGCGTAGTCTTTGGGATCTTGTCATAGCAGCATGGGCAGACTAAGGCACCGTGTGCCCACTTTTGTTTATTTATTTTTTTTGAGTCAGGGTCTCACTCTGTCCAGGCTGGAGTGCGGAGGTACAATCACAGCACACCTCAAGCTTGACCTCGTCTCAAGTGATCCTTCCACCTCAGCCCCCTGAGTAGCTGAAACTACAGACACCACCTCCAGAACTGGCTTTTTTTTTCGTTTTTAAGAAACGAGATCTCACTATGCTGCCCAGGCTGGTCTCGAATCCCTGGGCTCGAGTAATCCCCACCCCTCAGCCTCTCAGATTTCCAGGACGACAGGTGTGAGACTCCGTGTCAGGTCTTTCCACCTTTTAAGTGGAACTAGAAGAGTGCGATGGTGTTCCCTTCAGCCTTGTGCTTCTTTAATGGAGGGATGAGAAAATAATTTGAGGCTATGTGATATGATAATGAAAGGTTGCTGATAATAGTACCCTAAAACCAGGTAAAATCTAGCTGAAGTGAAATGATATAGTCGTTTGAGTCAGAAATGCTACAGACATTTTAAAACTCCCTCTCTTTCTGTTGGCTACTTTTTTAAAAAAGATGCCTAGTTCCGACAAATACATCATCCAAATCTCACAATGAAGCACAGACACACTGAATTTGCTGAGAATGAACAAATATAAGTCTATTTGATCAATGCTCTTTGTTTGAGATGCTGCAGTCCTATCTACATGGTGATTGTCTGGGGTGCTTATTAAACAAGCAGGTCCCAGAGGCCCTGGGTGTTACCAGCACCCAGGTCACCTGCTGTACACATAGCTCAAAAGCTACTGATTGACTGGATTGGTAATAACAATGTGCCAGCTAGCCCAGTGCAGGTCTAACTAAATTATATCAGAAAAAGCATCTTATGTTTAGATTAGCACTGAATGAGTTAGAAAGCACAAGTGAGAGCCAAGAGGAATTTTGCTCGGTGACTGTGTTGTCTTGGCATCTGTGTCACGCCTGTTCCTTTTTCTGTATCAAAATCTTACTTTATGGATCCGCTAAAACCTTTTAGGACCTGAATAACTTTCCAGAGATAATACTGGTCAAAATGTCAAAATCAACTCTTGATTAAACCCACAGAACGCCATCCAGCTGGGACAAAACTGGTGTTTGCATTTTAAGCACACAGTAGCTACAAGATGGCTGAAAGAGTTGTTTGTTGATTACTACCACCTTTGGTTATTTGGAAATTCTTTGGCATAACATGTAGACTGGGAGTCTTCCTCTTCTGTGAAAGAAGGTGAAGTATTTCACACAACCCCAGCCACCTCCATCCTGCACGACAATCCTGTCTTTCCAGTCAAGTGTCTTTTGCCCTCGCTTCTGCTTTTGCTCTTGGAGAAGCTTTACAAATTTTAATCTCCTTCTTTGTAGGAATAGAGAGCACACACCTGATTCAACCTGAGAAAAGATGCGAATTGCTTGTCCAAAGCAGGAATAGCCCGCTAAGCCTCTCTTTCTGTCTTTGCTGGGTACTCGCGTACATTCTAATGAGCTCAGTCTCCTGGGGAGCATTTTAATGGGTTTTCCCTTCCCCTGATGACCATGTTTGTGCTGAATTTGATACAGTATACAGGACTGTCGTAATTAGCATTCAAATGGACCAGCGACTCGACTCCCCTTCCAGTGTGTGGGCTATTTCCAGGCTGGGGGAATCGATGAGTTAGAGCTTATAACAATCAAGACATATTAACAATCCAGACCCTAAATGAAAGATCCAAGGAGGAGAGTGCCGAAGGGAAGCCGCATCCGGGTCACAGATGGGTTAAAAAGCCAAAAGGAAATAAAGAGGTGAAGAGGGTGGACCTTCATGGCCGAGGGTCTTTTCGCAAATGCAAGCAGCAAGGAATATACTGGGGGTGCCAACAAATTCATACACATTTTAAGAGATGTTATCTATGTATTACTTTCAGTTCACCATAATCAGAAGTATCCGGACGCTGGTGCAAACCGCTTTGAGTGCCTCTTGCAATCCCAGAAGTCAAAAGTGACTTGTATTCATCTTTTGTTATTGGTATATAATGAATATTCTAACTTTAATACTGTTTTCTCCTTTCTTAAAATGTGATACATTTCTCTAGCACCCTCTGTATGTACATGATGTGTAATGCCAAAAAAGCATTTAGACATGGACTGTGTTGTTTTTTAGGCTTAAAACTTTTCAGCATCTTTAACTACTTTTTCATTGTTTTCTATATAGTCCCTGATACAATTTAGGCAAGAGAAGAATAAAGTAAAACCTCAGGCTATCTGGTTGCTGGATAGTTTTCCAGAGAAAGCTTGAGGATCAATCATTTTACAGTTTCCTCAACACCTACTATTGTCTCTGAAGATTTTTAACATTTAACATAGTAACATTGGAGACACAGATGCCTTCAAAATCTTATAAAATCCTTGTGACTTATCCTTGGAAAAAATGCACATCTATTCACACAAAAGCTTAATAACACTCTCTTTTTTTAATCATTACATTGAAAAGGTAAAGCAAGTAAAAGCGGGAATGACTTTACACTTCAAGTCTTTAGTGAGTCATAGTCATAGAATCCACACACATGTTATCGCTTTAATTATAATTTTTCCAGTATACTCCTGAATCTATGCCTATACTGAATGGTTAAAAAGTAATAAAGCAATAACAACAAAGACGTTGAATCAAAACATAAATAAGCTAACACTTACAAAACAAGAAAAGAAATACAGCCTGGTGTGCAATAAGCTACCACGTTGGTAAAACATCAAAATAGTCATTATTCATGTCTATAGATGCCTGGTAACTACAGTAAACTACCAATATTTTATTTTTTTAAAATCTTTGCTGCATTTATGCCCTATATACAAAGAACATGGCTATATTTTTAGCACAATTAACCAAATACCTTTGAGTGTACTTGCCTGCTATTTAGGATGGTTAATGTGAAATTTAATTTGTGCTAATCTTCTCAAGGTCAATAAAGTGTGAAATATACTCTACGTTGGATTCAGCCAACTTACAGTAGCATTGAAATTACAAAATTTTAGGAAATAATGTCTTAGAATTTTCCAATAAAAAAGAGAAAGAAATGCTGAGAATTCATTACCGAGGTTGAAATTATGCTATTATTACAAAAGAGAGGGGGTGTCCCAGGACCAAGAGACTGCAAGGAAGAAGGAGCTTTTGAAATGAATTTAGGAATTACGGAAACACTCTACTTAAAATCATTGTTACAAATTATTTCTTTGTAAGTTGAAACGCACAAGGTGTGGAGAAGTCACCCGAATGTGGCCCTTAACCAAATGTTGTTCTGATCTCAGAAACTATATCTTAGAATCGTATCTAGTCATGTAATTGTCTGGAATCAGAGTGGCCGAAATTTGGAGTTTCCCTTTGTATAGAAACTACTGACCTTACTATCGCCAAGCTAGAAAAATATAGACTTTAACTTTGCTGTGAAATCATTTAGGTGGCCAATCTAGTTACCTACTTGCTTCATCTAAAAAGCATCAGAGGCACATATCAACAACTTTTAAATGCCCGGTAGGTGGTAAGGAAAATGGGTGTGGTGTACAATTTGTATTCCAAATGCACAGGCTATTACACTGAAAGAAAATTCTACAAAACACTTAATGGATTAAACCTGAAAAGGAGTAATGACGTGAAAAAATATATAGGAGAAGAAGCAAATTGCATGCAATAAGGCAGAAAATAAAATGCAATGAGATTTAGGTTTGTACAAACAGAGTTATCTCAGAAAGGCTGCTCAGTTTACATTCTTTCCTGGGAAATTACAGCACGGCTATAAAAATGCAGTAAGGGCTGAATAACTTGATCCTACAAAATCAAAATATATGTGTGCATGTGTGTGTACGTCTATATCATTTAGCTAATTAATATTGGAGGTCACATTTGAACCCTGTACCAGTATTTAAAGGAAACACAAAGCAAATAAAGTAGAAGTTCATTTAAAATTATTTTCAGCACAATAGTATTCCTTGATGGGCTCAGATGGTCAGGTAAAAATGCACCAAACTCTGTGAAATCTAAAGTGGTACACAAATGCAAGGTACAATGAAATAGAATACTTTACATGGCAAGGCAGAAAAAAATTCATGTATTGAGAAAGTAAGCATTCTTTTATGTGATTGTGAATACATATTTATGGAATGAATAAACATGCTGCTTTCCTGTCTGGAGATGATGGTAGGAGATCATTTTTAATATTATGAGCTTTTCTTATTCCTTATGAAAGCTAGTCAATCTGGAACTAAAAAGATAAATGAAGAAAAGCTAGAAGCCGGGCTCAGTGGCTCAGCCTGTAATCCCGCGCCTTTGGGAGGCTGAGGTGAGTGGATTGCCTGAGCCCGCGGGTGCGAGACCCGCCTGGGCAGTGAGACCTCATCTCTACAATAAATCAAAAAATCAGCCGGGCATGGTAGCGCATGCCTGTAATTCTGGCTACTCGGAAGGCTGAGGCGGAAGGATCGCCGGAGCCCAGCAGGTCGAGGCTGCGGTGGCCGGGAGCGGCCACTGCACTCCAGTCTGGGCGACAGAGTGAGACTCCAACTCAAAAAAAAAAAAAGAAGAAAAGAAAATCTAGAAACTCATATTTACAATGGTTTTACTTAGAAGAACAGAAAAAAAGGGAAATTTGTTTTAAACAAATGAACTTTATTTCCTGATTTCAAAAAGAACCTCAAATTTCAGATTTATTTTGTGATAGATGCAAAAATTTTTCCATAACCTGTCCAGCCTAACATGACTAGACATGTTGAAAAATACCACTAGAACCTTTTAAACTAGACCAGAAAGCACAACCAAAGATATACCTTAGAGAACTTTCTAGATTAATCAGCTGATTGGAATGATTGGAATAATTCTCTTTACTGATCATAACTAGAAAAATAATGTAAGATCTCAAGATATTCAACACTTTGGTATGGCTACATTTATTATCATAATTACTTACACGTTATAAAACTGTTGATATCTAATTTAGATATTATGGTTTAATATTCATTTAATTCTCTAGCTTAATGACAAATATCAAACTACATAAAATTGTAATAATAAGTCTATATAGAACAAAATAATATTATGTATTGCATGTTCTCTGGCCTGCCTCCAAGTTAAAAAAAATAGCTATACCTTTTCTCACCCTTTTAAATGCTATTCTTCCTTTAAAGATCAACATTGATTTTCACCTCTTCCGTAAGGCATGCTCAGTATGCTTTGGCCAGCATTGATTGTTTCCACTTCCAATTATCTAGATTGCCTTTATTTAACATTTTCAAGACTCACTAATTAATTAGAAATACGAGGGGAAGATCTAGAGTCTAGTTTTGCAATCTAGTGGTAGAAAAAGTCTGCTTAAATGCTACTGGAGACCCAAAAGTTTTAAAAGAAAAAGAGAGACATAACTGATGGCAAAAACACTGTCAGAAACATTCTAAAGTCAATAGACAAAAATAATTGGGGAAAGGACTTATCATACAATGCCTTAAGGCTCAGACCTACACAGTACAAAGACCTTGGCAGTTCACTGAAGACCAAAAGCAAATGTCATGAATGGGTGATAGGTGCTCACTCAAGCTCATGACGATTTGAGAAAATGGAAACTAACCAATGAGATAAAACAGCTGACCACTCCCAGCCCTGGACTTGACTGTTTTCTTCCTTCATGGCATTTACCCTCACTTAACATTTATCTACTTGTTTACCTGTTAATTACCGGATTCCTTCTCCTGAATACATTGCAGGTCTTTTGTTCATTACTTTAACGTAACACCCGGAGTGGTGCGTGCCACACAGAAGAAGAGAAGAAACTGGAACGAAACAGTCTGACTTGACCCCTGCTAACTGGGAAAATTTTAAACAGAATAATCATGCCTACTGCTCACTAGAATGTGGGGGCCATCCCACTCTTCTCACTGCTTGGAAAATATCGTCATTTCGGAGAGCAATTTCACGGCAGCTATTAAAACTGGACACCACAGTCTGGCTCTGGATTTCCGTCCCAGAGAAATGAACGAACAGGTGTGTGAATATGGGTGTGCATGTCAGGACAGAGGTGAATACAATACTACAATGAATATGAGAGCAGGAAAAGAGGAAAGACGAGAGCTTGCCCGCTGAGAAACAGAGGAGCGTGTCTGCACGTTCGAGACTGGAATTTTACGAAGAAAGAGAAGAGTCAAGCGCCTCCCAGCTCCCAGAGTGCAACTGGATCCTTCCATGTGCCCTACCTTTTTTATCGCCTTCTGAAGGTAACTACTGCTGATGATCAAGTGAGCCAAGCTATTGAATGAAGACCAAAAGCCGCTCGCTCTTTTCTTTGAGCAAGACAGAGCCCAAGTATGAGCAGCGCAAGC
Source organism: Carlito syrichta (assembly GCF_000164805.1). NCBI lineage: Eukaryota > Metazoa > Chordata > Mammalia > Primates > Tarsiidae > Carlito > Carlito syrichta. The sequence goes on from NW_007247069.1 coordinate 1,149,229, forward strand.
CCAGCTGCCTGGCCCTTCCCCTCTTTCGACACACACGCCTGTGGCAAGGTGTTGCCACTCCATCTGTGACCCGAACCCAGCCTCGTCGGGGTGCTCTTCTTCCTCTGCACCCCAGCCCTTGTCCAGGGCCCGTGACGCCTGAAGACGGCGAGAGCACAGAAAACAGCACTGCCGGAGCAGATGGCACACTCCCAAGTGACAACCCGAGTCTGAAGGAGCCAGTGTCTCTAATTAAAGTCTTTCATAGAAAGAAATCCAGTACATTTGTTTACAATTTTTAAAAAAGAAACCACTTTTCATATTTCAAGATTCTATGCTAAAATCTGATGAGAAAAATGAAAAGACGAATCTGAGGAGTGTGTGTGTGTGTGTGTGTGTGTGTGTGTATGTGTGTGTGTGTGTGTGTATGTGTGTAACTTTCTTCAACTCAAAACAAACTGAATATGTAATTTGTCCTTTCGGTTTATGTGATTCAAGTCAATATCACCTTCCAAAATCAGTATTTCAAGTTGAGATGACACAACTTGGTTGCACTGCTTTTAATTGTCTAAAGAGTGGCATTAGCCCAGGTTGGCATGGCTGTGTGAATATATGAGCACTATTTTTTGAGGGAGTATCTACTATTTTTGTGAAGAAGATGAATGTATTGGGTGCAATTATAAACTTGAGTTAAATCTTCCTTCATTATTCATTCTCAAGAGAATTTGAGACCATCATATTTTTCCCTTCGTGGATTTTCTTGGGAATAGGAGCTTGATTAATTCATTTTGATTTCTGACATTTTCTTCTCAAAGCAGTTCAGTAACAAGAGATAGGCTTTTTTTTTTTCTATTTCAGCTTTGAGAATTTTTGGTCATTAAAACTATTTTTAGTTGAAGTTTAGAAGTATTGCAAGTATAGATTTTCGTTTGAAGCATGGCTCTGAGTGAGAGGAGGGTCATAGAACCCATTTATAGCATTACTTTATGCTCTCTCTTCTGTTTCAAGACTTCCAAAGAATTAATTAAAAGTTGATAGGATTGCCCCTAAAACCAATTATCTTTTGGTCTGAAATGCTGAGCACACATTATTGAGTTTTCAAATGAATTGAAAAAATTTTCAGTCAGGCAACAGCATTATCTTAATTTATAAACATTAATACAAGAAAATATCTGATTTGTTTTAAGTGATTACTGCATTGCCAGTATTATCTCTTTCCGCTCTCTGGATGCCTACCAGGACACATTCCCAATCCATCATAACAATGAACAATTATGCATAATTCCTCTGATATGAAATAGAGTGTTCTAGCTGAGGTGTTTCTGGAATTTAGAGACCGCATTTCACCAGGTTTATGTTGCATTTCAATTTCTCAGTTGACGAACCCCTCTAACCTGTTTGTCTTTTCAATCTTGCGATATGGGGGACTGATGGCTTCAGGAACTTTTGCCCCCTAACCTTTAAATCCATTTTCTTGTCACTGTAACATGGCTGTCCCATTTTCCATAAACACATTTAATTGTCCTTCCTCCACATATATGCGCACACACACTTATCCAAGGGGAGATTTATAAAAGTTACAGGCAGAAATTGAAATGACTCGCATGGTAGGTTTTTAAAATATTATTCTAACATTTAAAAAAAAAAGAAAGAAGGAAAAAAAGACAGCAAACTCCTTGAAAACAATAGCTAGTATGTTGGCATCCTTATCATGTGGTACACTGTGTTCAAGCCCAATTGTCATCCTTAATTAAAGATGAGACGCCAAGGCTCAGGGACGTGGGATAACTTGCCAGAGTCACCTGGAAGAGGACATTTTCAGGCTGGGACCTGAACTCTGAGGACATCTTGTTCCACAGTCACTCACTCTGCTGACAACCTTAGCTACCGCACAAGGACACTCAGTGCCAACACAGAGCTGGCAGAAAAGCTGTGAACAACAGCACGGTGCCCTGTCTTTAAGACCTCCGGGAGGTCACCAGCCTTAGCTTCTACAATAACGTGCAAATACTTAGACTCAATAAAGTTTGCTGAATCAATGAACAATTGAAGGAAGAAACAAGATCTGTACAAGCAATTCCCATTTTAGGGGCAGACCCAATTCTTAATGTTGAGGAATAATTCTGTCATTTGAACTGTACATCCATTTAAATACAGAGCTTCTATCTAGGGGTTTTGGAGAGTGGCTTCAGTGTCAATGGGAGATGGTTCTCGATCTGTCGCCTCAACACTGGCTTCAAGGACATTGGTAGAAGATTCTCCACACCAGCCTGGGCACCTTGGCAAGACCTCGTCTCTACAATAAATAAGCTAAAAATTAGCTTGGTGTGGTAGTACGTACCTGTGGTTCCAGCAACTTGGAAGGCTGAGGCAGAAGGATCGCCAGAGCCCAGCAGGTAGATGCTGGGGTGGCCATGAGTGGGCCACTGCACTCCAGCGTGGGCCACAGAATGAGACTCAAACCCCCCAAAATGGAAGATTCTCCACTCCTTACTTTTTAGAGAATGTATTCTGGGCGTTCAAGGGCAGGCTTCTCATGTGCACCTAATGCATCGTGGTGAAGCCTGGGCCTTTGGTGAGCCGACCACCCGGATAGTGAGTCCTGTATCCCCGAGATCGCTTTCAGCCCTTGCACCCCTCACACCCTCCTTCCTTCTGGAGTCTCCAGTGTCTATTCCTCTCCCGTGTGTGCCCCTGTGCACCCATTGATCAGCTCCCACTCACAGGTGAGAACACGCGTGACTTTCCATTCCTGCCCACTCCTTACTGAAACGCTGGCTGCAACAACGCTGAGAGGCAGGTCTCCACTTGATTAACACATGGTGTTTTAGATGTTCTGTGTTCACCCTATGACCTTGTCACCCACTCCCTACAGACTCTCGCTTTACCTCGGAGATGTGCTGACCCTCCGTGACAATCAGGGACAGGCGCAGGGCCGCCCAAGGAGCAGGAGAGGCTGTGGCGACATCTCGGTCAAGCCCCTTCCTTTCCAGTCTTTCTGTAGCGGTGTGTGTTTGTGTCATATCACCGCCCGAACAGATTCAACTATTCTTGTTTTCTTATTTACTTTGCTTTTTCGTAGTTGATGGGGAAGGTGCTGGAAGACTTTCTTATTACTTCCATAAACCTTTCTGATAAGTAGTTGTGAAAACAAGAATAAAATCCCTCCCCCCCCTTACTAATTCTTGCAGTTCTCTGTACAATATAGCCACAGTTCCAATAAATCTCCAGAATCTAGGTAACAGAATGGTTGATTTCTACAGGTACGTATTTGTCTGCTCAAGAGTGGGGGGAACAGAGAGAAATATTTCCGGCCGTCCTCCACTGCTGTGTCCTAAAACTTCTCCAATGGGTCTCCATTTTCACGGGATCTGCTGAATTATTTAGTTGTTTCTGGTGTGTTTAGCACTTTCCTCTTTGAGCCGCCTGAGAATTGCATCAATGTGCTATTTCTGCTCACTAATGAAAATGTCAAAGATCAGGTTTTAAAATGTTAAATAAAACTGAGCCAATCAGTCCCCTGCCGTTGTTCATTTTGAGGCTGACTTTATTCTAAGACGGCTTTGCTCCCTGTAGTTACTTCCTAGCTAAGCCTGTAATTGTCAGTAAACATTATCAAACAGGTTCTGGGATTGTCATTGCGAAATAGAGGCTCTTGACTATGATCAAAGGCAACCATTCAAAAGCAGGATTAAGCCAATATCATTAATTCGGACTGCTCAGCAGTTGAATGCTAAAAATCAGCCAACACCCACACATCCAAATTGTCCTCTCACACTTGCTGAAATGTTTCCAAAGATTCATTTGATAAAGAATATTTCTATGGAAAGCAACAGGACAATAACAAAAATTTTGACAGTTTTTCCTATTATAAAGGATATGAGATAGTTCCTTAAAAATGCTATAAAATTCAGGAAATCACAATAGTAGACATACCCACTGTTAACATGTATTTTCTTCCAATATATTCATAAATTTAAGAAAGTAACATCTGTAAAATTGTGTCTTTACATCTTTTTTTTTTAACTTAGCATATATGCTATGAGATTCTCCACATTCTTAAAAATGGGTAATATATAATATCGCTATAGCTCAGGGTATCCACAAATTTGGGAAAAATAGATTAAACTCATGTTTTAAAAATGTGTTACCTTTTTAAATAATGTTTGATATGTTTTCAAGCAAAGTACCTCTAAATTTACACAATGGGTCTAACTGTTAATCTGAAAAGACTGTAAGAAATATAACGCAGAATGTCAAAAGTGTCTAGGAACACAGAGGGAAGAGGGTGTATTTATTGCGCTTTCTTCAGATTCACACTTGCAGACACCACTTTCCATTTAGAGATGCTTCATCTGAAAAGTGTCTGGAGGCTAAAGAAAAATAATTTGAGCATATTATTTTTAAATGCACCGAGATATGATCTAGCAAGAAGTTTATCCTACATTTCTCACAAATAAATTCTCTCGTTAAACTTCTACAGCCACTGTTAACATCAGTTATTGGCATCTCTGTTTTTTGCTGGTAAAACACCTCATCTGCCATCTTATTTTTATGGTAAACAGCAAAGATTGACAGAGTTTCACGGCACCAGTGCGAGCACACCCCCTCTTCTCTGTCGCCAATCAGATCTGTGGAAACAGAGTTACATCTCACTCATGTTCTCAGAACGCTAGTACCTGCCGCGCTGACCCTTCTCACCATCCTTGTATACCTCATGTTGATTTGCTCAACTGCACAAAAGATCTCTGTTGTGGCCCATACTTACAAGTGACCGTCCGATAGTGGGGCTTCACCCTCCAAAGGTCAGATAAACGCCAAGAGAGTACACAGAGGAGATGCTTTCTTGCCCCCAAGGCCATGTCGGGCCACGAAGGCGCGTTTCCACCATTAGCAGACCTGCGGAATCTCTGCTTCTCTGCAAAGGCCTCTTCCACTGGCCTGGCTACATTTCGGAGGCTCTCCCCAAAACAGGGTTTCAATGTCACACCCCAGGGATGAGGTGACTTGCCACAGAAGACAACTGCTCTGAGGTAGACACACCCTGCCTGGTCCCCAGGGCACTAAGCTAAAACGCATTCTCTGCCCCCAAGAAACGCACAGTCTGATGTATGTGTGACACAGGCAAGTAGGTCGCCGGCGACAGAATCCTGTGGTAAGAAATGAGCAAGTGGCAACCCAGGAGATGCCGAAACCAGACTGTGGGATCAAGAATGGATTCCTGGAGGTGATGTTTGAGAGCAAGAGCAAGTGCGTAAGTGACTGGGTGTGCGTGGTGAGGGGAGCATGGGGGAGGCGTACATGAGCTCCATGGACAGCGCATCCCAGGCCAACTAGAGGTGAATTCGGGCAAAACAAGGGACTCGTTATTCTAAGCGTTTGTGGTGCTTGAGAGAGGAAGAAGATACAGCAGGTAGACAGAAGAAGGCACGTGAAACCCTAGGCAAAGACATTCACCTTGACCCTGAAAGCTCCAAGGAGGGTAATGATCTGATCACATTTACGTTGTAGCTGCAAGACAGAAGATGAATTCGACTGCACGAGCTCTCCTGGAGGCAGAAGCCATTTAAGAGAACATGTTCCCCCAAGACCGCAGGGGTGTCATCGGGGATGAGGCTGGCTAGAAGATGCTGAACCCACTGCCCTGGGCGGAATGGGCAGGTCAGGGGGACCGTGAAGGAAAGGGCATGCCCAGAGCAAAGCAATGGCCACGTGTCCAGGTTGGCCCCCTAGGAAGTGAGAGTCGGCATGCAGGGGCAGGTTTGCGGGGATGTGAGATAAGTCCAGGCGTGGGCACGCTGAATTTGAAGTGCTTGTGACACCCCAATATTGACACTGTCTTCAGGTGACTCTGTGCCTTCGAGGCACGGCTCTGATCCTAAGGACGCGAGCAGTGGTTACAGACACGAGAGGGAATGGAATACTGGGAGGAAAAGAATGCACAAGATCAAATCCAGAGAACATGCACCCAGCCGGTGTGGATGGAGAAAAAGGCCCTGTGAAAGAAACCGTGGAGGAAGTAGAAACAGAGGCGAGGAAGCAGAGCAGAGCAGTAGGGTCTGTGATCGGAGACCAACGTCCTTAGACGTACAGGAAGGGGGTGGATGGTGATGCCATTGAATCGTTTCTGAAATTACGAACCAAAAGTAGAAGACAGATGCTGTTCGATGGAGGAGGGGCCACAGGAGGAGGAGGGAGGGATCTGAAGCCCTGGGGCAGGGGGGCTCTGGGTGTGGGGACCCTGGTCCCTCTGAGACGGGTCAACGAGGAAAAGCCCATCCTCCCTCCTGGTGGGTCCTCCGCAGACAGCACGCGGTGATAAACTGGAAATGTCGACGCCGATCCAGCATGAGGGATGAGGAGCTGCAGAGGCCTGTGTGAGCTGACGGCCCACACCTGCGTCCAGGCGCCCGAGTCCACCGCGTTTCGCTCGATGGCGTTTTCGACTGATTGAACGTCTGTGGCGACCCTGCACCGAGCAAGTCTATGGGCGCCATTTCTCCGGCCGTGTGTGCTCACTTTGTGCCACATGTGGGTGAGGCTCACAACGCTTCTGACCTTTTCGCTGTTTCACCTGCGATGGGGATCCAGGATCAGTGATACCCAATGTGGCTACCGTCGTTGTTTGGAGACACCACACACCGCGCCCATGTGAGGCGGTGGACTTAATCCGCAAGCGTGGGTGCGTGTTTTGACTGTTTCACTGATCAGTGGTTCCCCGCCTCTCTCCTCTCCTCAGGCCTCCCTCGTCCTTGAGACACAACAATATTGAAATTAGCACAGTGGCCTCTAAGTGTTCAAGTGAAGAACTGCACGTCTCTCACTTGAAGTCAAAAACTGGAAATGGTTAAGCTCAGCGAGGAAGGCACGTCGAAAGTAGAGACAGTCGAAGTCTAGGCCTCTTGCCCCTACAGTACCAAGCTGTGACTGCAAAAAGAAAGTTCTTGAAGGAAATTAAAGGTGCTTCTTTGGTGAACAACTTTTGATTTTTTTTTATTAACCCTCAAGCCTGTACTTAAAAACCAGGACATGCCATAGTTAGAGAGTGAGCAAAAAGCAGAAGCAAATATTATTAAACCAAGTCCATGGAGAGCTACAGACCTTAGGAGCAGAGTTTTAAAAATCTTGTAGTTAGAGTACTCAGGTCGGACTGCAACTGACTCTCTTTCTCAGGGTACCTTCAGCTGGGAGACAATCCCAGAGAGAAAACAGAATTTGAATGGAGCACCTTGGACCCTAACCACACCCGGTGCCAGACCCAGCGTGCAGGGTTATGACGCTCAGGGAAAACCCCAGGACACGGAGCTCCGAGTTGGCCCACCCCATGGGCTGGCCATGGTCCAGTCCCATCTTGGCGCAACACGTCTCAGCTCATCTTTCCAGAAAGAAATCCAGGACAGCAGCCTACAGCTCTTCGGGCCTTTCATTTGTTCAGGCCTTCGTATAAGCATGTTTACCCACATACTCACACGCGTGCACCCACGAGCGTGCCCACACGCTCCAAACCTCAGCAGAACACACCTCCGCTGTTGCTTTTCACTTATACTAAGAGCACAATCAAGGCGTCCCCAGGCATTTCAGAGGCTCTTCGCATTGAGATTGTGTAGACTCTTCCTGCAACGTTCCTGTTTCTTCCCTGACCTCTCAAGAGCATTTTTCAGTGAAGGCCATTGTGACTGCAGCGTGAGATCACAACTTTCTTCTGTTTCAGCCTTGGTTATCTCACTCAGAACCATTTCTAGGCTGTCATCCAAAATAGCCTCCAACCACCTAACCCACGCGGTGAAGTGCATCGGAAAGCCGTCCTTGAAATAGCTCTCAAATGTCCCCTTGCCTCATTTCAATGTCGTCACGTGCCAATCAACAGAAAGCAATTAAAATACAGCCAGGATCAAAGCGCATGCCTTGATGCCGCCTTTGTCAGTCTATGAAAACACTTCCTCATCTTCTCCTGCCCAGGTCCTGCGACCCGCATGGCAGCAATATCCCAGAATCTACCTACACTCTTTGCAGTTCTTAATTTGTTTCCAAATACAGAGGGTGCTGAAAAAATGTACACATTTGAAGAAAGGAAAAAACTGTATTAAAATTGTGAATGAATACAAGGTCACATTTGACTTCTGCAATTACAAGAAATCCTCAAAGTGGTTGCCATCACAGTCCAGGCATTTCTGATTACAAGTAATACATAGATAATGCCCCTTAAAATGCGTATACATTTTGGGGCACCCCTGGCATATGTCAGCAAATTTCTTGTTCCAAAATACATGCTATCAGTTTCCGGTTTTTCCCGCCTCATCTCATGTTTCCCTGTCTTATCCTCCACCCCCCCACACACACTTTTTTCTAAAGTACCTGTCTTAACAGCCTCAATATTCCACCGTCCATCTTGGGTATATACACGTTTCATTTCCATGTTTTTGTGAAGGCTACACGAGCTGATGACTTGTCACGTGCTCCTAGCTGTTACATATGTTAGTTTTCGTTATGTGCTCTCCCTCTGCTAAGAAAATAATCCTTTTGCAGATTTTTCTGGTGCAATCCATTAAATCCAGGTGCATGCTAACATCAGCATCCTTGAGTTAATCAGAGAGCACTTTGCTGTGGGTGGTAGACAGTCCCTTTCTGGATTATTCTGCCTCTCATCAATAACCGAAAGAACCAGCTAAGCAAGTTTCCATATTCTCTTCTAATCCGTTTGCTCCCCTTGAGTGCCGTTGACATGCAACTCACTTACACAGTTCCACTCAAGAACTGTGAAGTTTTAGGGTGCTCAGCTCTTTGACAGAATGCCAAGAAGCAAATCAAACCATTTCTATGCACCCAAAGCTGTCTGTAAATGCAAAGAGACATGGAGAATTTCTGCAATTAACATGAATCACTCAAGTCAGAAGCATGTCAGCTGAAAACATGGGTAATTGAGGCAAGCCTGTGTTTTGGTTTAAATTATATGAATGATTGCCTACAATTCCTACTTTACTTTGTGTGTAGTTAAATGCTATAGTACTTGACATTTGGGGTTCTCACAAATTCCAGGGGCCAGTAAACTCTACATTTAAGTCCTTTGCCACACAGGCACTGGTTGAATGCTCCCCTGTTCGTATTCTCTTAGGCTTCTCATGTATTTCTAGCAGTTGCTTCTCAATTGATGTCAGTCTCTTTGCCTAAAATATGGTCTTGCTCAGCTACCATCAAATATGACACCACAAAATGTGCTTAACCCTTTAATCCTATCATCAGATGAGCCACATAGCTTTAAGAGAAAATTAACTTCTCTAAGGTTTAAAAATTTTGAAAATAAAATATCTTATGCTTATCCATTTAATATTATTTCTGCAAGTCTGAGACAGCTGACTTTCAGCATAATGCACAGCCATAAACCTCATCCATCATTTCTTCTCTTCATCATTATCCCCCGAGCCCGGTTCCCATCCTGTTGCCCTGATTTTCCCCAAGAATTGCAGAAGGGGAGTCAACTTGGTCCACCTGTCTAGGGAGTCTCACCCGAGGCGGCCCCGGCCCACACAAAGACACTTGGAAGCGGAAGAGAGCATCTTGACAATCAAGTGATGGTGACAGTTAATGGACGAGGCCACACAAGTCATACGATCTTTATTTCTAATTATTACGATGCTTTTGTTTTAAATGTGAAAAATACGTGGTTGAAGAAATTTAAACACCTACAAATTGAAGTATGGGGAATCTGGATCTTCCATGTTATCTTTTTCCTCTTCTTTATAGACATAGCCTCACTTGCAATCTAGTCAGACCCTAGCATCTCACCTGACTCTTCCACTTGACTCTCAAATGTTTCCTTCATGGGAGATGGTCAATACTTTAAAAATTATATCGGCCAGAGCAGTTCCTTTGTCAACTCCATCCTGAACTTGAGATATTAGAACTTATGCTGAGCTGCTGTCATTCTTTTAGAAGCTAAAAGCTAAGTGACATGTCACCAATGACTCTTCCACGTCTGTTGGTTTTTCTGAGAACTTCAAACAGCCTCAATAAGCAAGGCCATCATGGACAGTACTCACACAATTTTTGGAAAAAGTTTTTGCTCACTAGGTAATTGCATACTTGACATATGTGATACTCGACACCATGATGAGTTTTATTGTTTCTCCTCACTTTATTTATTTATTTTTTTTTGAGTTGGAGTCTCACTCTGTCACCCAGACTGGAGTGCAGTGGCCGCTCGCGGCCACCACAACCTCGACCTGCTGGGCTCCGGTGATCCTTCCGCCTCAGCCTTCCAAGTAGCTGGAACTACAGGCACGCGCTACCACACCCGGCTAATTTTTGACTTATTGTAGAGATGAGGTCTTGCCAAGTTGCCCAGGCAGGTCTCGAACCCGCGGGCTCAGGCAGTCCACTCACCTAAGCCTCCCAAAGCGCGGGGATTACAGTCTGAGCCACCGAGCCCGGCTTCTCCTCACTTTAAAGGTAGAAATCTTCAAATCATTGTTTCATCATGTCATCCCCATGTTCAAATGTTGTTGAAGATTCCCCTGTTCACAGGCTGAACCTCAAGTTCTGCAAGCTGTAACCATGCATATTCCACCCCTCACTTAGCATATAACCACCTTCTTTCATGGCCAGTCCTGCCCAGCCCCAGACTCCAGGATGAGGGTTTGGGGTGTTGCTCTCTGAGTTCTGCAATATTTAACTATGTCTTCATCCAGCTGACAAGGGGTGATGCAACCACTCCATGCTTGACATGGCTGTCTAGGAGGCAACATGTGAGCTGAGACATGCACAGCATGGAGGTTGGGAGTGGGGTAGGCGTTCAACAGGACTCACTTTCCAGGATACGCAATCGGGCTGATTTCTCAGTACTGTGACCAAGACCGTTTCTCTACACAAGTGGATGGCCTGGTTTTCTGAGCTCCCACAGAGAAAAGCAGGATACAGGTTAGAAATGGTTAGACCCAGCTAGAGCCAAGACAGCAACTAATTTGCCTGCAAGCTGGCCTTGTCCCTCTTAATACACTCATGATACTACCTCAGCATGCTAGATGACACGCCCTCCAGCCCATGACATCTCCAACCCTGCCCATTTGCAGAAATAAGCTGGGAAGAGCCCCAGTCTTAGAAGCCTTCACCTCTTTCCCAGGGAACTCATGCCTATTCCATCCCTCGCTTAGCATATGACCAGGAGATAGCCATAAAGACCAAACCCCGGTGAGGCACAGCTGCCTTTCGTCCCAGGCACCAGCCCAGGCCTCTCTGTCCATGGAATAGCCACTCGCCATCATTTACACAAACTCCCTCTCATTTTCCAGCCCAAACCCCAGAGACGAGTGGGGGCTGCCCTGTCCGCCGAGTGGGCTTCTTTCTGCTCCTCTTTCTTTTTCGTGAACTTCTTTTCTTTTCTTTTTTTTTTTTTTTGAGTTGGAGTCTCACTCCATCGCCCAGACTGGAGTGCAGTGGCCGCTCCCAGCCACCGCAGCCTCGACCTGCTGGACTCCGGTGATCCTTCCGCCTCAGCCTTCCGAGTAGCTGGAATCACAGGCAGGCGCTCCCACGCCCGACTGATTTCTTTATTTATTGTAGAGATGAGGTCTCGCTGCCCAGGCGGGTCTCGAACCCGCGGGCTCAGGCCATCCACTCACCTCAGCCTCCCAAAGGCGCGGGATGACAGGCTGAGCCACCGAGCCCGGCTCAGACTCCTTTTTCTATTCGATGACACTCTATGCATCTCAACCAGTACTTTGTGTAAAAACACCATTGTTGCTTTGCTCTAAAAGCAAGAGGACATGGTCCTCTGTTGGGGACAGTCAATAATGTGGAGACCAGAAGGCATTCATTGGAAGCCAACATGGCAGATCAGCTCCCAGGATGGCATCGTGGTTCTCGCCCCTTATTTGGACCGTCCACTCCCGTGACTAGAACTTGTCATATTTTCTACCTGCAAGGGTGCAGCTTCTGAAATCCCGACCCTAACTGCACAGTGACCAAAGTTGCTGCACTTCCTCACCCTTGCTTCGTAATCACATGGCACCTGCTCTTTATAACTTATAATCCCTTGATCTCCCAACTTTATCTCCTCAAAACATCTGTTCTTTTTTGATTTGGCCTAAATCCTGTGGATATTAAACTGCTTTTCCACCACAGTCTAAATTTCCTTCCGTTCTATCCCAAAAGGCATTCTGCCGGTAAAGTGACCACATTGTCTAAGATGACTCCTCACTTTCAGAGGCTCACGTTTTCTTTCAGAGAAAATTCCCAGCGAGCGAGGCGGAGAAACGCCTGCCCTCCTCCCTCCATGGCTTTCCCGGCGCATCAGGCTGACTTGCAGCCCGCCGGCCCGTCTCCAGATGCTCCCCAGGGTTCACATCTCTCCCCAGCCCCACTCTGCCCAACCCTTCGGCTCTCCCAACCTGCCCCTCTCTGACCTCCGCCGTCCCCGGCCTCCACTCCAGCCTCCCCTTCCTGGGGCCTCCACTCCGCCTCACCGCCCTCGTTTCTGAGGGCGAGGCTTCCCTCCAGCCTTCCGGCACAAGTCCATTTCCTCTTCAGCCTTCTGCAGTGCCTCCATGTTTTATGAGAAGTGCCTTTCTCTCGACATGTTCCCTTTCTCCCCTTTTCCTCCTCCTCTTCATCTCTTTCTCCATGCAGCTCTCTTGGTCCTGTCGCACCCCAAGGCTGCCGCCTCAAAAACCCCTTCCCTGGACTGGAGGACCACACGGCTCCTCCCCAAACTCCTCTTCCTTTCCAAAAGAGTGGTGTGCGACTCTTCTTCCTGACGGCTCGTGTTCTTCCACTGGCTTCCTCTCTGGCTCTGCCGGGCTCGGCTCCCCACAGGGGTCATGAGTTGTGCAGTGATCGGGCTGTGGCTTTCCGCAAAAGGCCTTCGTCCTGCCCTCCTGCAAGTTACAGCCCACGGCCTTTTCCATGAAGTTGAGCCCTCATCCTTTTCCGTGAGTCTGCTGCCTTTTAAGAGACAAGAAATGGGCTCCCTTCCCCTCCTCCCTCGACTCAGCCGGCATCACCCCAGACGCCGGCCATGTCTGACAACGCCTGGCCACGTCCCAGCCTCTCCTGCCCCGCCACTCTTCTCGTGCTGGCCATGCTGGGGCAGCTCCCACTCGTGGGCCTGGGATGCAGCGTTCCACTTTGCATCTGACACCGAGCAGATTCCACCCCCAACCCGTTAATAAGACGGTGTCCATGGCCTTGCCTTGCCAAGTTAGGGCCTAGCCGCGTGCCCTCCGAGCTGTGGCCAAACCGTGTTTTCTTAAGCTTCGGCCCCCTCCCCTACCTTGAGGAGGTGAATCTCCTCTTTCTCTCTTTCTGATTGACTTTTTAAATAAGCGATATTTTCTAATCTTTAAAAAAAGACATAAAGAAAAACAAAGAGGGCAAGTCCAAAGGCAAGAAGGCTGCTCACCGGTTCCAAGCCATTTCACGATTCGTTTTGACCGACGGACGGTCTGCTATGATATTCAAAGTCCTTGAAAATCTGGCCCTGCTTAATTCTCTGACCTTACGTCCCACCGCTTTCCGCACTGAATTTCACACGACGTCCACCACACCTGCTGGTAGGTCCTCTGTGCTCTGTGTTGTTACTCACTCTGCAGTCTCTGCCACTTGTGCGCCACCACGCAGGTAACCGCTCAACAGAAGCCTTCCCGGGCCCCTCCCGTCTGCACTTGCCCCGCCTTCTCTGCCCTCCCAATGAGACCTCCAGAAGTCTCCACACTTACATGGAAGCAGAACACATGACCCTGATCTCCTGGATGTCTGTCTGCGCGATCGACAGTGAGGTGGCCTAGGAAAAGGCTGCGTTCTTTTCAGCTTTGTATCCCGAGAAGCTAGCAATGTTTAGCAAATCCTGCTTAGGAGATAATGGCTAAAGAAGTGAGTAAATGAATGCCATGTGTCCTTCAAGGTGTTACCTTAGTTCTGTGATGTTAGTTCCTTGAGTACGTGAACTCTGACCTACGTATCTTTATACGTCTACTTAGCAGGTGCTTGACTTATCATAGATTCTCGGAAAATGCTCGTCCATGAAAAGTTGTGGATTAGAATCAAATGGCAATGTGTGGGAACACGGTTCATGGTGTGATATAGGACAGGAAAGAAAGGCTACCTCGGAGCAAAGGAAAAAATAAAGCCCAGCATCAGTTTAACAAATGGACACTCTGGTGGGGATGTCAATAACAGGGAGGCTGTGGGAAATCTCTGCATGTTGCTGCGAGCCTGAAACAGCTATAGGAAGAAAGTCTTAAAAAAGACATTGACAGTAGAGACAAGACGACTGCCTGAGCCCAGGGGTTCGAGACCAGCCTGGGCAACTTGGCAAGACCACAATAAGTCAAAAAGTTAGCCAGGTGGTAGCACGGGCCTGTGGTTCCTGCTCCCTGGAAGGCTGAGACGGAAGGATCACCTGAGCCCAACAGGTAGAGGCGGGGGTAGCCACGAGTGTGCCACTGCCACGCTAGCCCGGGCAACAGAGTGAGACTCCAGCTCAAAAAAAAGAGACATCGACAAAGACAAAGAATTCTAGCTTGGGATATTAATCACTAGAAGTCAAGATCTTGTTACATTCTAAAATAACTCTGTTCCAACTGTACTGAGGAGAGCTTACATAAAACACAAGGCCATCTTCACACAAAACAAACCTGGATGATAAAGCCTTTCTTTTAGGGTCATGTTTAGCTGGATTGCTGCCACCTGCATGTTTGGTTTTCTGTAAGAAAATCCTGGCAGCTTCTGCTGCTTTCAAAGCAAGCCCGTGCACTCTTGTCCACATTGCGCCTCCACCGTGATGAGCAACCATGAAGCTGAGGACAAAATTTGCACAGACCCTGGTACAAACTCATGCAGCGGCCTGAGACCACAAGCGGACTTCCGTTCAGCCTTGGGCTCATGCTGCGGTGACTCTGAATCCCAGACGGGTGCTTCCAGTGGCCACAACACCCATGGACATCATGGAAGGAGCCACTTCCCCGCCTTCTCCACACAGCAGCCAGTGATTGTCAGGGTTGTATTTCTGTGACCAAGTAATTTATCGTAACCTGGGATGTAGCTGATAAAGCAAAAAAGAAGCAGCATCTTATTTATGCTATTGCTTTTTGAACAAGCACTAAAAGAGGGAAATGAACATCCAAGCACCTCCTGTTGAAAGGGCACCACATTCCACAGTGTGGTGATTTCTAAAAGAACTAGAAATTGACCTTCCATATGACCCAGCAACCCTCCTCCTGGGGATATACCAAATCATTCTGCCAAAAAGATAACGGCACATGCATGTTTCTTGCAGCACTATTCACAATAGCAAAAACATGGAACCAACCGTGCTGCCCATCAAAACTGGACTGGACTTTTAAAAAATCTGGCACATACACACAATGGCATATTGTGCAGTCATAAAGAAGGACAGAATTATGGACGTCACAGCAACTTGGACGGATTGAGAGTCTATCAGACTCGGTGCTCTCTCACAGAAACAAAGATCTGAGTACCACCTTCTCACTCCTAAGCAGACCCTGAGCATTTACCATAATACTATAAGAAAGGAATTGGCAATAGTGGGCCCCTGCCGGGGATGGGGCACTTCATCCATGAGGGCACCTGATCTCCAACCAGGCGATGCAGGGACCAAAGGGAGGCCCAAACTTTGCCCATATGACGACCACTTGTATACCTAAGCCTAAATTGCGCCTCACATCTTTAAAATAAAATATGCATACATATAAACAAAAGAAAAGACACCACATTCCATGTTCTAGGTGGTATTAGAGACAGCAAGTGGTGTTAAAGGTGATGGAAACCAAGGAGTTTGTGAGAAAACTGACATAGGAGCTGGATTCTAAAACCAAATCTACCAGCCTCCAGCTCGATGGATGTGGAACGAACCCATGTGTATTTCTGAGTCTCATTTTTTCCCTTGTTCATGGAGAGTGAGGCCAATGCTTTTCTCAATTATATTTCAAATATTACATTTAATAATTTCAAGGAAAACCTGGGAAAAGTTTACCTACTCCCTTCTTTTTTTTTTTTTTTGAGTTGGAGTCTCACTCTGTCACCCAGACTGGAGTGCAGTGGCCACTCCCGGCCACCGCAGCCTCGCTGCTGGGCTCCGGCGATCCTTCCGCCTCAGCCTTCCGAGTAGCCGGAATTACGGGCGCGCGCCACCACGCCCGGCTGATTTTTTGATTTATTGTAGAGATGAGGTCTCGCTTCCCAGGCGGGTCTCGAACCCGCGGGCTCGGGCAATCCACTCACCTCACCTCAGCCTACTCCCTTCTTGCAGGTCACCATGGAAGGAGATGGAGAGAGAAAGAAAAGAGGGCCTGCCACGATGAACATTTAAACAGTCAAAGCTCTTTCATGCTCCCACCGGGTCATGGGCAGATCCGACCTGCACTGACTGCTTTCCGGTGTGGACAAGCAGGCAGCCTCGTCAAGGGATGGCTGCGGCCGGGAGTGTGGGCTTGAAAGGAACAAGTGGCGTCGTGACAGTCAGTAATCTCACGTTGTCGGGGAGCCCTCACCCCCAACAGGGTGGTGCCTGGAGGCAGGACTCCAGGAGGTGGTGGACATGGGGGTGGAGCCTCACGAATAGGGTTTGTGCCTTGGTGAAGGGCCGCGAGAGCTTGTTCCTCTTCCTGCAGCATGAGGACACGACCGGACGGCAGTCTGCAGCCAGCAAGAGGTCCTCACCAGAACCTGGCCATCTGGCACCTTGGCCTCGACGTCCGGCCTCCAGTTCACAAGAGATGGAGGTCCATGTCGATAAACCTCAAGCTCATGGAGATCTGTTAGAGCCATCCAGCACAAACTGCCCAAGACGCCCGTCACCCCAGACCCGGGTGTCGCCAGCTTCAGCCCTTGCTGATCTCTGGTCCCTCCCTGATCCTGGTTTGTTCCACAGTTCTGCTCACACCACTCTGCGCGGTGTCTTCACGGAGGTCCTTTTACTTGAACCTCTGCGGTGAATTCTGTTTCCTTGGGGAGGACGCTGGATAAACAACAGAGGCTGTGGAGGGGCCGGGTGTGCAGGAGCAAGGATGGCAGAGTCCAGGGCGGCGCTCACGTTACAGGCTGGAGCTGCTGGGGGTGCTCAGGGCTTGCGCCTATCACAGGAAGGAGGCTGGTGGGGAATGACACACCATCACAGACAGCACACACGCCACCAGCCTGGGCCGGTGATGCCGACCCCAGCCGCGGAGGCTCATGGCGGAGGACCACAGTGCCCGGGCCCACATGCCACCAACCTGTGCCAGTGATGTCGACCCCAGCCCTGGAGGCTCATGGCAGAGGACTGCAGCACCTAAGCCTCACACGCCACCAGCCTGTGCCAGTGATGCCGACCTCAGCCCCAGAGGCTCATGGCAGAGGACCACAGCACCCAGGCCCACATGCCACCAGTCTGTGCCAGTGATGCCAACCTCAGCCCTGGAGGCTAATCGTGAGGACCACAGCACCCAGGCCCACATGTCACCAGCCTGCACCAGTGATGCCAACCCAAGCCCTCGAGGCTCATGGCAGAGGACTACAGCACCTAAACCTCACACGCCACCAGCCTGTGCCAGTGATGCCGACCCCAGCCCCGGAGGCTCATGGCGGAGGACCACAGCACCCAGGCCCGCATGCCACCAGTCTGTGCTGGTGATGCCAACCTCAGCCCTGGAGGCTAATGGTGAGGACCACAGCACCCAGGCCCACACGCCACCTGCCTGTGCCAGTGATGCTGACCGCAGCCCCAGAGGCTCACGGCGGAGGACTACAGCACCCAGGTCCCACACTGTAGGGGTTTTTATGCACCTGCATCCTACATGACACAGGTGCACTTTTTTGCTGTTTTATGTTGCATCTGTATCACATGATCGCAACAGTATTAGAAAGCACATGAATGAAGCTTGTGATGAGAACTATGAAAACACCAAATTTTAGTTTCAGTCAGGTAAAGTTAAATATCTGTGGCTCATGACTTAAGGGAAGAGAAAGGTAGAATTATTGTCTAACACAAAAGCCAAGAAGGATAGATGCATCTTTACTGAGAAGGGATTTAGCTTAATGAGAATCTGGTGACTCCCATCTTCAAGATAACAACAAACAGACACAGGGCCTTATGACTTCTAGCCAAAATATTCTGCAACTGCAGCTTCACTTTAGGTGGGAGAGAGGTGGAAGATCTCCTGGAAATCTTTGCTCTGCTTCTCAAGGGAGAGGAACAGACTTATCAAGATTCCCTATCCCAAAGAGCTACCTGATGTAATAAGCCACCTCTCAGAGAATGGTATATTCATGAGATTGCTTGGTCTAACTACTCCTCCTTGCTTGCCTATTTCAGTGTTTATTAAAACAATTCTATCAGCCCCAATTTTTTGGACATCATTATCCAAAATGATGTGGATTTGCTAACTTCCACATTTAACTGGTAAATTTTTTGTGCCAATTAATGGTTACATGAGAGAGCTAAGATAAAATTGTAACACAGTAGTGGAAAAAGTTATGTTGTAAAGAAAGTCAAAGAGTTCATCAGCCTCCAATTTTTTTTTTAAACCTCACATTTTAGCTGATTCCTAAGGTTTCAACACAAACTTTACTGTCTAATTAACATCCCTTCAGGGGGCCAGTCTAACTTGACAGCGTGTTACCCTGGGAAGTGACCGTGGATGTGGGAGACATCTGAAAGTCATTCGACGACTGTATCACAGCTGCTTCCCCGGCTCCTAAAATCCCACAAAGGCAGAGAACCTCACCAAGTCCCACTCACTCCCAACAACTACAGCCAAGTTTATTTCCATCAGGTTCCCACATTTAAGCAGTTTTCTCAGCCAGATGAGGTTCCAGGGGGTGGGAATTGCCATGAAAAACTTGCCCGGGGGGGCCTGAGATTAAGATATGTGTGAGTTTGTTGTTTTACAAATACATCCCAAGTTCTAGCTCGTCATCGAAAGTTGCCAGTGGCGAGAGAATCGTATGTGGTATTTTGAGATAGTTTAAAACCGTGACTTGCATGAGGTATTTGATGGAGTAAAATTAAGACACTTTTTGTTCTTCCTCAGGCTTTATTCAATTTCTTTAAGGTGATACCAAAATATAAGTAGAATTCTGCACAGAAAACGGAATTGTTGTAGCTCACACTACTGCCTGGTTATTTAAGGTCCCAGCCGGGTCCCTCATGGTCCGTGTGCAGAAAGCTCAATATTTTTCCAATTCAAGTCAGGTAAGGTAGAAAACCAACGCCATCAGAAGCGCCACTCCTTTTGTCCGCCCTTCAGATGCTGTGACTTTGCATGGGCTTTTCTGCGATGATTAATGACAGGTGTGACTGGGAGAAGTCATGATAGGGAGTGGCTGGGAGTTTAAGACTTTCGGGATAAAAGTGAACGATCTGAGCATGAAAGTTTTAGTGACGAAGTCAACTTCTGACAGGCACAACGTGATCATTATGGAAATTTTGAAAGGGTATAAAGATCTGAAAAGTCAGTTTGAAATGGGAGAACACAATTTAATCGTTAACCTCTTTGCTACAGCGACTAAAGGCATCTCCTGGGTTGAAAGCACTGGTGGTTTGGAAGGCTAACCCTTCAGACTTCGGCGATTTTATTCCAGTCCACGCCAAAGCGCTTTGCATAGTCTCACGCACCAGGCAATTTTCTCTGGCATGGAGGTTGTGTGCTTGGTATCTCACACAGTCTGGAAATTCTAAACAGAACAACACTTCAGTCAGTTAATTTTACACCAACTCTTTACAGGCATCAGCTGAGCTCATGTGAAAAAGCCCTGAAGTGCCACAAAGAACACTTCCAAGCATCTGCTCACTTTCTTCTTGGTTGGTCCTTTGACAGCACTGAAATCTCATTAAATTGTAAACATCTGGAGGGCAGAGATCACATTTATATACTGTATCTCAAACATCATCTAGCTCTATGTTTCACCAATAACAGCTTTAAAATGAATGGAGGCATTGAACACCAGGCAAGATCATAGATTCCTTGGAAGAAGATTTAAGAAGGGGTTAAGTGACGATATCTGAGCGTGGGCTTTAGAAAACTGAGCCTAAATGATTTCAAAACAAGTTTGTTTTATCTACGTTGAATTTGCCAAGAACAGAGTTGAGTTACTTCTCACCTCGGCTTTACTTAAAGCCATGAAAACACGTGTACTTCCATGCCAATCGCTTTCCACTGACACAAACGAGCAAGAACGGGGGCATCACATTTAATTTTCTCCCTAGGAAAAAAACATCTATTCCGAAACAAAAAGGTAGCGAAGTAATATTACCTTAACAGGAGTCTTCTTTTCTGGGAAGAGTCAGATTGTTTTCAGGGAAAAAAAAACCTTCTGATATTGAACCTCAGTTCTTTACGACACATGCAATATCATAGCTAGCAACCAGTGACTCTTGCTATTGGGCTGTTGATTCTACTTGGTTCTGATTCTTCTACATGTACCTGTTGTCGGTGCCACTAGAGCCTACCCGTCCCACTCCTTGACCTAATGACTCTGCCCCCTTTCAGCCCAGGTGATCACATGAGGCTCACTCCTAGCTTCAACGGTGAAGAATGTGGATCATACCTGGCCTGTTAGCCTGTCACATGCGAACAGCTTCACGTCCTGGGTCAAGCATGGAACCAAATCCACGCTGCTGGACCACGATTTTGGATAAAGCGTGGGAAAATGACAGGCTGAACCCACAATGAACTGATGCTGCTGACACTATACAACCTGTAACCAAGAAAAGTCAAGTTCTGATCACATCCTTTGAACCCTGATTCCAGCAGTGCTTGAATTTTTATTTTTTTTTTTTTTGAGTTGGAGTCACTCTGTTGCCCAGACTGGAGTGCAGTGACACGATCACCGCCACTGCAGCCCCAACCTGCTGGACTCAGGGTATCTTTCCGCCTCAGCCTTCCAAGTAGCTAGAACTACAGGCACACACCACCACATCCAGCTAATTTTTTTATTTATTGTAGAGACAAAGTTTCAGCAAGTTGTCCAGGCTGGTCTCAAGCCCCTAGGCTCAGGCAATCCTCTCGCCTTGGCCTCCCAAAGCGCTGGGATGACAGGCTTGAGCCTCCTCACCTGGCCAAAATTTGAGCTGCTCTAACCTTTGTCAATGTTATGAGCCACAACTTTCCTTTTATTTCTCAATCCAAGCTGAGTTCGACTTTCTGTCGGTTGCACCCGAGAACGTCCTGACAACGCTTGCTCAACGACAACATGGCCTACAGTTGCCTGTTTCTTTTCTTTTTTTTTTTTTGAGTCGGAGTCTCACTCTGTCGCCCAGACTGGAGTGCAGTGGCCACTCCCAGCCACCACAGCCTTGACCTGCTGGACTCCGGCGATCCTTCCGCCTCCACCTTCCGAGTAGCTGGAACTACAGGTGCACGCTACCACACCCGGCTCATTTTTTGATTTACTGTAGAGATGAGGTCTCGCCAAGTTGCCCAGGCAGGTCTCGAACCCGCGGGCTCAGGCAACCCGGCAGTTGCCTGTTTCTAAGCAACAACGAGGACCTGTGTCAGCCACAGCATAGCCAGATGGCTTTCGTGTTCTGAGCATCTCTCGGAATCCAGTTCTGTCGCCACGTCCCTTGTGGACAGAACCTAGAGAGGAGGAGGCGGCGTGTACTTTTGACTCCTTGCCAAAAATTAGGTCTAGACGAGAAACAGCTATTTTGTGTCCACCGGCAACCAATGTGTCTGTTACCTTTGACATGAAGGTTAGTAAGCAGTGAGTGGATGGGTGTTGGTCCCAAGCAACAGTGGCCTTAGAACTCTTA
The DNA here is from genome assembly GCF_000164805.1 of Carlito syrichta. Taxonomy (NCBI): domain Eukaryota; kingdom Metazoa; phylum Chordata; class Mammalia; order Primates; family Tarsiidae; genus Carlito; species Carlito syrichta. The sequence goes on from NW_007247069.1 coordinate 1,170,953, forward strand.
GCCTGGCTGAATGCCATGGTCTTTCCAGAAGAGAATGCTCACAAGCCTTCAGCCGGAGGACCGTGAACCCATCAGAGAAAGTCCAGAGAAAGTGCAGTCAACACCCTTTCTTCACAGAATGCCCAGGTTCATAGTTCAGGTGTGACTCCAGCAGGGAACATCTATCCACATCTATTGTCAGATACAGCAGAAAGGCAAGGCAGCAGAAAGAAGTATATAAGCTTGTAAGTTTCTGGACTCTCCAAGGACCTTTGGTCCTTTGGTCCTTGGAGAGTCCAGAAACTTGCAAGTTTATATACGTCTTAACTTAACATCAAAATTCCTTCCCTAAGCACAGAGAGCTCTACTTAGAAATACTTCTCCTTTGAGGCCCGGGAGAAAGACCGTGGACAACGCAGAGCAGTCCGGTCACACGGTGGTCGGTTTCCACCAGTGGCAGAGACCAGCAGGCACGTTTTCAGAGAACTTGATGCTCTCAGACCGTGGTTGGTGTGTCCTGAGAACTGGGATGGAGTATGAGAAAGGGGCAAACTCAAACCATGGGCTTTAAGACCCCGAGCCAGGTGCTACTGGGAGACAGTTGGGTAAAAATCAATTCCAGAATGAGACCATCCAAAAGAAATACCAATCTGAAGCCTAGGCAGCAAGACCAAAGCCGGACTTGAGAGATGGAAAAGCAAGAGGAAGCCCCAGGTGGTGGAAAGCTGGCGAGTGAGAGCGAGGGCAGATCCGTGCAGTTCTTAAACGTGGGATATTTGAGGGACTATTTGATGGAGATCTGAGACCACACCCATCCTCTGGAAGTAGCTGGCTGGCAAGCTTATATGGGGACTGAAAATTAAATCTGTGAACTTGCTACCATGCACTCACAATGGCAGCTCTGTGCAAACAACTCGGTAAGGTTTCTCAGACTTGGTATATCAGCATCACAGCTGTGTTCGTGTGGATGTGTGGTGATGTCTTGCGGAGGGGCGGCCATTATTGGTGCTGCATGTTTTTGAGTGCCATCATGAGAATGTCAGAGCTTGAATTAGAGCAATGAACAAACATTGAATTTCTTGTTAAAATTGGCAAGAGTAGACATGAAATTAGGGACAATGTTAGTCCAAGTTTATGGAGATAATGCCATGAAGAAAATAGCAGTGTATAAATGGATTAAATGTTTTCCTGAGGGGAGAGAAAGCATCACGGCTGAAAAGAGTTCAGGACATCAGTAACAAGCAAAACTGACAAAAACATTGCATCAAAATGTGTGTCAAGATCATTGGCTGACTGAGAAGCATAGCAGACCAAATAAACGACAGAGAAACAGTTAGAAAAATCTTGGCATGAGAAAGGTGTGGGCAAAAATGGTCCCAAAGGACCTCTTGCATCACGACCATGCACCAGCTCACACACCACTGTCTGTGAGGGAGTTTTTAGCCCGTAAACAAATGACTGTATCGGAACACCTTCCCTATTCTCCTGATCTAGCCTCCAATGACCTTTCCTTCGCCCAAAGATAAAGGAAATAGGGAAAGAAAGACATTTTGATGACATTCAGGACATCAAGGGTAATACAATGTCAACTCTGATGGCCACTCCAGAAAGAGAGTTCCAAACTTACTTTGACAGATGAACTAGGTGCTGACATTGGTGCCTCACTTCCCAAGGGCACTACATCGAAGGTGACTGTAGTGATACTCAGCAGAGAGGTATGTAGCACGGTTCCTAGGATGAGCTCATGAACTTATTGTCAGATCTCATACAGCTACTCTGTGCTCTATATCTTTCTTCCTTTTCCCTGAGAATTGCGGTCACAGAAGCACATGAACCCATAGCTTTCCTACATATACTTAAATAGGTGTATTCACAGGAAAAGGCATGTATGAGAAGACATCTTCCTGCAAAACGCGGCATCGGCTGCTCTCTGAAGGGCTAGCGTTTGGTAGTCGTATCCTTGCTGCCACTGCGTGTCTCTCATCTGCTGGTGCTGTGGCCGTCAGAAGCATGACGTTCGTGTCCTCTGTTCAGCAGTCCACAGGAAATGAAAAAGGCCACCATGGCACGGTGAGGCTGCCGAAAATTTGCACACTCTGCAATTATACAAGAGGGCAGGAGTCTGAGGTTGTGTTCTTCTTACAACTTAGTGCTAAAATGTCTTTTCTTGATCGGGCTCGGTGGCTCAGCCTGTCATCCCGCACCTTTGGGAGGCTGAGGTGAGTGGATTGTCTGAGCCTGCGGGTTCGAGACCCGTCTGGGCAGCGAGACCTCATCTCTACAATAAATCAAAAAATTAGCCGGGCGTGGTAGCGAGTGCCTGTAGTTCCGGCTACTCGGAAGGCTGAGGCAGAAGGATCGCCGGAGCCCAGCAGGTCGAGGCTGTGGTGGCCGGGAGCAGCCACTGCACTCCAGTCTGGGCGACAGAGTGAGACTCCAACTCAAAAAAAAAAATGTCTTTTCTTCATGGAGTAATAATGACAGGACACAGTAACTCTTGCCGAAATCATCCTTGCTGTGCACACACCAAAAAAAGCGAAAAAGGCTTGCTAACACCTCACTGATTTCCAGCTCCTGTGCACACGTGCTTTCACACACAACACAGCAGAGACACAGACTGAGAAAAACCCACATGGATTTTCATGTGGGAGAATTCAGCGGCATCACAAGAAAAAAAAGACTCAAAATTAAGGCTCTGAAGTATCCTGTGGGAAGATGTTAATCATAGTTTGAAGTGCAATCGCCAGTCACCCAGAAGGCCAGAAATACTTGTTGGAAGGATCCTTCCAAATCAAGGGAAATAAATCTCCACCAGTCCCACGTGATGACATAATAACGTCCTGAAACCGGTGTTGCATAAGCAATATATTCCATTGGCAGGCTGGGAACACACTCACAAGGTTGTTGAGGACCTTTCAGCATGATTTTCTAACTTTGTTGTGCTCTGTCACTCCTGAGTTATAAGCTCATCAATAACTCATTGAAAAAATGATGCACACAGCATCAGTGAAAAAGCGATAGATATCTAGTTTATCCCATTGGTAAGAAGAAACTTTTCTGAACACGACTTTGGACATAAATTTACAGGTCGTGCTGAACACACTCTTTTTATAAATATTATTTCAGAGCCACATATACTGGCCTTGGACTTACAAATATTTGTAAGTAAATAAATATTTACCTGCAAATATTTGTACATAAATAAATGCATATAAGTAAATATTTTAAAATATTTAGATAAACATTTACAAAAATTTGTAAGTAAACAAATAGAATGTATTTTGTGTATAAATATTTGCTACTAAGTGATGTGAGAATTATAAAAATGAACATAGACCATATTAAAAATACTTTATGATACAGTAGGATTTTACTGTCAATTATCAAAACTAAGCAAATAATCCAAAGCATTTTACATCGAGGCCGGGCATGGTGGCTCACACCTGTCATCCCAGCATTTGGGGAGGCCAAGGCAGGCAAGCTGCTTGTGTCCAGGAGTTCAAGACCAGTCTGGGCCACATAGCAAGACCTCGACTCCACAAAAAAAATTTAAAAATTATCCAGGCATAGTGGCACGACCCTGTAGTCCCAGCTACCTGGACGGCTGAGGTGGAAGGATCATCTGAGCCCAGGAAGTCAAGGCTGTGCTAAGCCGTGATGGTGCCACTGCACTCCAGCCTTGGTGACATAGTGATACCCTGACTCAGAAAAGTCTATATACACAATGTCTAAACATGTGGACAAAAAAAGAAAATACATAATCTGTTTTTCTCAGTTATGTTTGATTCATGCAGACTCAAATTACATACATTGTATTTGTAATGTACAGTAATTTCATGACATAAATTTAAAAATGCACTTACCTTAAATTTATTTTTGACATCTTGTGGTGCTAGAAAATAATGAAGCACTCAAAAAATTATGAGGGTGTGCCAGATAAGTGAGGGTAAGCCAGAGGGACACCAGTGACAGACAGGGGAATACTCAACCACCAAATCAAGAGTAGCGTGGCATGAAAACCCCTGAATGTCAATGCTGATTGTGATGGACTACAGCCTTAGAATAAAATGGATGCCCTGAATCCAGCTGAAATAAGTAACCAAATAAGGATACTGCTTTCTTACAGAAGAACTTTGATTAACAAACAGAAAAGATTGGTGTAAACAGAAAAATCACTATTTGGAAAGCACACATCCTCCAATAGTGACGAGTCTGGATTTAGAATTTAGAATCATCAATAGATGCTAAAATGAATTTAGAATCATCAATAGATGCTAAAACGAGAAAATATATTTGCATAGTCCCAAAGTATCTCTTCACGAAACACATGTTGACTCCAACAGAGAAAATGACCACATGGCAGAGAAACCTGTCAGTACCACCTGTCACTGAGATGTCAAGACTAACGTCCCAAGCAGCGGGACACACGGGTGTCACGAGCCACTGGGATGCAGAGCAGGGCAAAGTCCTGGATAGCACGTCTGGGATGCTGTTCCCAAAAAGCGCATCACATGATTTCATCACAAGGAAGCCTCAGAGAAGTGAACACTGGGGAGAGTCCACACAAAGTCTTCTTAGGCTTTCTCCAGATGTGAAAGGCATAAAGACAAAGATAGGATGGAGAAACATCAGCGATGGGAAGAGACAGGTGAAGACAGCTAAAGGCGACATGCGGCCTAGAAAGATGCTGAACCCGAAATTGGACATTTTTTGAATAGCTGGCAAGTCTGAGGGTGTAGATTAGTTAACAGTATGGTATCAATATTAGCTTCCCGGTTTGATGCCTCCACTGTGGTTCCAAAAGATGCTGACGTTTGGACTTGTTGGGCACCAACGTGGATTGGATGTTGGTCTCTCTCAATCTCATGCTGAAACATGACCCCAGGGTTGGAGGTGGGGCCTGGTGGGAGTGCTTGGTTGTGAGGGAATCCCTGACCTGGGCCTGGTGGGTTGTCTGAGCGTGTGTTGGATCTCTCAACTGGGGCCTGGTTGGGGTGTTTGGTCACGGGATGGAACCCTCAGTTGGGCCCGGTAGGGGTTTGGTTGTGGGGTGCCCCCTCATGGATGGCTCCCCTGTGATCATGACTGTGTTCTCGTGGTAACAGTTCACCCGAAATCTGGCTCTTGGAAAGAGCCCGGCACCTCCTTCTTCCTTTCTTTTTCCCTCCTGCCATGTGACACCAGTCTCCCTCCCCATCTGCCTTGGTTAGAAGCCTCCTGAGGCCTCACCAGATGCCGATGCTGACACCATGCCCCAGTATGGCCTGCAGAACCATGAACCAAATAAAGCCCTTTTCTTTCGAATAGTCACCCGACATCAGGGATGCCTTCACAGCAACACAAAGACAAGTTCCATGAGTAGAAAGCACACAGTCACATGGTCTTTTTCTATTCTCTCACTCAACAGCAATCAACCCAGAAGACTCCTGAGACCAGATGTGTGCAGACCAGCCAACGAGCAAGCAGTCAGCTCTGCAGTGGACACCAACTCCTTTCTGACAGCGTCTGCCTGGGGGTAGCATCAGGCCCCATAGGGCGAGGGCTCCGTCCCACAAGAGCGCCCCACTTCCGACACCAGTCGCAAGCCCCGGGCTGCTGTTCCCGCACTTCTGACCAACCGGCCATGAATCGGGGTCCCACATCCCCTTCCTGGTTTGGCTAACTTGCTAAAGCAGCTTCCTGAGCTCAGGGAAACACTCACGTGGGCTTACCAGTTTGCTTTGAAGGATACTGCAGAGGATACCAGTGGAGACATGCACAGGGGAAGTATGGAGGAAGGGGCGGAGCTTCCCTGCCCTCCTGGGCCCCACCTTCAAGGAGGCTCCATGTGTCCAGCTATCCAGAAGCTCCCCGAACCCCGTTCTCCTGGGCCTTTCGGGAAGACTCCATTGATTAAGCATGACTGACATGTGACAACCATGTAGAAATGTGACTGGACAAGCCAGCTGTGATCACCAGTAGACTGAGGGAGAGACCCAGCAAGGCGGCCTGTTCAGACTTTTCTTGGCCTCTGGGCAGCCTCCCTCTCGGGTTTGGGGCAGAATTCGTTGGAAATGGGGTCTTGCGAGCCACAGTCAGGTGAGGCAAGCCGGAGGATTTCTGCATGGAGCGGGAGAAGGTCAGAGTGGGAGACCGTGTCTTCGAGGCCAGCCCCTGAGGCCTTCAGCACCCCAATCTTCCAACAAGGGCCCTGGGAGCTAAGAGCCGGAAACCGTGGCTGGAAACCTCTGAGCAAGTGAATCAATACCCCAGGGACCCAGAATTCTTTGGCCCCTTGCTGCACCTTCTTGTTAGTCAGCTGTGAGTTGAAAATAAAACAATCAAAAGGATTTGTGAACTCCTTGTCACCTTTTCAGAAAGTTAATGCGAAGTTCCCCAGACACATGGCCAGGGAGGGCCTTGGGAGATTCTGGGGAAGGGGCGGCGGCCCCCGGAGCGCCCACGCCCACCTGCTTTCTCCACTCAACCCGGGCCAGTTCGTCCTCTGTGCTCCCCAGGCCAGGGCTCTTCCCTCAGACAAGAGGGCGATGTAGACGCTCCCCAGCACGAGTTCCAGCAACACGCCGGCGCGCATCTGGGCCAGGCCTGATCTCTCCCCAGCTCCAGGGACGGCTTCTGTGTCGGCCGCCCGAGCTCCTGTGCTCTGGGCACCGTGCTCCTTCCTCACTCTTGCACCATCTCCTGTTGGCTCATGACAGTCCCCCAAATCCTCACCCGTGAGTCTGGGCAGCCTGGAGCCCCTTACACCCACCTCCTGTGCCCCTACCCCACCATACCACACTCCCTGCCCGTGGGCTCCTCGTCCTCAGCCTGTGATGCCCGGGCCTGTCTTTCCTAGGCTGTGCCTTTCGCCAAGGTAAGCTCCCAGGGCCACGTTCATTTCCCAGCTCGTACCGACCCGGGCAGGGATCCTGACCACCCGCAGAGGGCACCGGCCAGCTCGAGGCTCCTGCCACCCGCACGAGGGTGCTGAGGTTGTCCTTAGCACCCAAAGGCCCCAATGACCTCGCCGACGGCAGGAGTCACGGAGACTCCTCTGGGGAGCCCGTCTGACAGGCCCTGGCTGGGGTTGGAGGCATTTGTGACGCTGCTCATGGCCGCATGATGGAAACCGTGGCTGCGTCAGTGGCCTGGGAATTCGATCTGGCCGACTCGGCCCACAGACAGGGAAAGAGTGCCGTCCTCTCTGCTCGACCCTCGAGGAAGAGCCTGACCGCGCATGTTCCCTGTGGCATGTCCTCGGTGAGGAGTCGAGCCTCGTCTGCCTGGGCTGGTTGCAAACGGCCCCGAGAGGCGTGGCGCCTGCCGTGTCTCCCCCTCCCGCTCTGCAGACCTCGCCAGGCACCTGCACCACACCGGCCGCCATCCCCCTGGAGCCATCTCGCTAAATCTGAGCGCAGCCTCTCGCAACACTAGCGGGTACATGGATGCCGATGGGTTCCTCGAACCCTTTCCTGGGGGGATGACTGTACTGCTCATCAGAGTGTAGGGGCCCACCACTCTCATGGCTGGGAGACACTTTACTGCCATCGGCGGGCCCAAAGCGTCGAGTCTGGGGGTGTTCTGGAAATTAGGAAACTGAGATTTTTCTCATTATATGTGTCGTGAGTGGCAGGAGACCTTGTGCTTGGTTATATTTTGTTTTTTTCTTATTTCTAGACAATGATTTTTTCAGTCACTTAATTTTATGCAGGGGTAAAGTTTCGATAACCTGAGAGGATTTTAGCCTGCGCTGTACACTGTTCAGTGTCGTGACCACCAGTCATATGTGGCTATTTAAATTAAATGTAAACTAAAATAGAATAAAATTAAACACTCAGTTCCTCAGTGGCACTAACCACATTTCAGATGCTCAGTGGCCACGTGGGGCTAGTGGCTACCATGTCGTGGTGCATTTCTATAACTAGGAAAGCTCTGTTGGGCAACACGTAAATCCAGAGCATGAAGGACTTCGGGGATCGTCTGATGGCAACAAATGAAGGAGGGACCCCAAAAGTCAGAATTTATTCATAAAAGCGATGTATTCTTGCACATTTAGACATCAGTCACCTTCAAAATACTCTCCGTCTGATGCGGCATACCTATTGAGAGGCTTTTCCCACTGCTCAAAACAGCTTTTGAACTTGTCGATCTTAATGACTTGTAGGGCTTCCGCCGCTTTTCGTGTCACCCTCCACGTTGGCACAACATTTTTGAGGACTTTTTCCATCCAGGGAAACACAAAGGTGTCACTTGCAGCGAGATCAAGGTCAATAGGGAGGGTGGGGCCCGGGGGTCATGCCGTTTCGGACCAAAAACCACGGAATACGCAGTGCAATGTGGGCAGGCGCACTGCCAAACCGCCTGTCATGAAATGGGCAAACACGTCGAAAGAATCTCCAAGAAAATCTCACTAAATCTGAACGCAGCCTCTCGCAACACTAGCTGGTGCACAGATGCCGACGGCTTTCTAGAGCCCTTACCCCGGGGGGATGACTGTACTACTAAGGGCCCACCCTCCAAAACGCCATTCTGCTTTTTGGGGCTCCCCCTTGTAGACGTGAGAACTATTTGAAAGACAGCACAAGAAAATGGCTGACTCGAAAGCAGGAGGTGGCATCACCGTGAGAAGCAGGAGAGGTTACAGAAGGCCAAATTCATCTTCCCTTCAGAAAAGCGTTCATGATCCTCTACACTGAATTATGCCGAACCTCTATGTAATGCCATCCACTACCGTGAAATGATTTTCTCTGCAATGATATTAGTCACAAGCATATTTTTGCTAGAAGTTTTAAAGACCTAATCACAATTTTCTCCAGACTCATTAGCAGCCCACAGTGGCTTGAACGTATAAGGCACCTCACAAAACTGCAGTGTAATGTGGAATGCCTCATTTAGAAAAATAGACCCAGATTTGCTTCCTGCCAATGTGGATAGGTCAATTTTCAAATCTTTCCAAGTGTTAAATCCCATATAGCATCGGGTTAAATCAGATCTCAAAGTAACAGCTATCATGAGCACAATATCCATTCCGCAGATCTCAGGCCGTAGAAAGAATTTGCTTCACGCACACGTAGCTTGAAATGTCAAGCACGTTGAAGATGAAAAGCAGAGCAATTAAAATAGATGTAAAGCTCGGAGTTTTTTTAAAAATGCGTGTAGTCGTGCTGTGCTTTGCACTGGAGAAAAATCGTGTTTGAGTCTCTCCTTCCACTTCTCATAGAATGTTAACTTCGCAAAGCTGACATGCTGGGTTGTCTCAGGGGAAGGGAGTCACAGAGGCGAACCCAGACAAGCCCTTGGAAGTTCACAGTTCATTGACGGAGGAGATGCCCCACGACTTGGGAGCTCAACGCCGTCTTGCCCACTTTGCAGCGCTGGCGGGCCCTTGACAGAAGTCTGGCTGGCTAGGCAGTCTCACCACCTGCACAGCTTGATTCGCTGGCGTTATCGCCTCAGGGTAAGAATCAGCCTGCCGTGCCTAGCACACCACGTCTCGCCTTCAGACGCCTCACTGTGAGCGGGGAGGATGGCGATGGGCTGTCCCTGGGCCCTGGCCCTGCCCGGCACTCTGGCGTCCAAGCTCTCCTTCTTTTTCATTGCAGTGGCACTTTTTCACACGCGGAATGCTTCTAAAGGAGAACTTTTTGAATATTCTGACAAGCGGTTCTCTGAGTCCTCAGCTCCTCCCTGCATCTCGTCGAGAGGTCAGTGAGTCTCCCATATGGAGATTAGACCGGCTGGACACCCCTCAGGAGAAGCTGGTAGTTCCCTCCAAACTGTTCGACTGCAACGGGTTCAGACCACAGGTGTGGGACTCTGTGTCATACTGATTTGCTGAAAGCTTATCTCCAATGCCAGATAATAGTATTTCGTGGTCAGAAATTATGTCTTGGTAGCTTTGTCCCTCAAGTCTCTCGGCCTATATTTTTGCTGAATAACGAATGAATGTGCTACTGAAGATAACTTCTTATTTCCATTATGTTATTTCCAGAAGGAGACCTTCAGTGCTCACCCGAGATAACTCCTTATTGTTTCCTTTATGTTATTTCCATAAAGAACCCTTCGCTGTCTCACCTGACTAGGCCAGATGACCCCGGACCCCTCTTTTGCAGTTCTTATCAGCATATGTCAAGCCTTTTATATATTCGGGAATGTATTAATGTTTGATTCCTACCTTGGATATAGGTCCTCGAAAGCACAGACCTCACCTGCTGGATGGAACAGCGGAACAGTTAGCTGAGGTTCTCATACGGCAGGTGGACATCTGCAAGAACACGTCAGAAAGACAAACCTAGTCCCGTGGGCTGGGGGCTCACCTGGTTACAGTGATCGTGACAACCTTGACAGCAAATGACTGCACTGAAGGTCTGAAAAAAGGGAGGACCCTGGGCCCAGTGGTGGAGGCTGGGGTGACAGTCACATGAACGGACTGGGGGGGAAAGACAAATGAAGGAACAGGTAGAGACAGTGGCCGGAGAGGAAGGAGAAGCAGAAAACTCAGAGTCATGAAAGGGAAGGGAAAACGTTTTCAGGGAGTGGAGGTCTGACGCCGCTGCATGCCATGGACAGCAGGTCAAGTGGTGCTGGAGAAAGGAATTGCATTCAAGGCTCCAGATGATGGCTGAGAAATGCATTTTGGGAGTGATCGGGGATTCAACCTGGCAGAGGGAGAGGTGTGAGAGGCGGGCTGCTCAAGCAGCAGCTTTGGGGGACAGCTTCAAGGAAACAGGCCGTCCACAGAGATAAAACACAGCAGCACGTGACCACTGGGCAAGAGATGAGATCAATTTCTAAAGTCAGTCGATCTTGCCACAGGATAGGAAGTTGAGTTCTTTCTGCATTAGCAAGTAGCATATTAATTGCATGCCACGTGTGAATAACAGTTCTAATTTTCTGCAAACTTGCATTCAACTATAACCAATATAGGGAAATAGAAGTTTGTATTTATTAGCAAGTATAGTCTTCTTTTCCCCTGATCATAGTTTTTAGAAAAATCTACCAAGTTACCTTGGAAATGCCTATAAGATAAAAATTAATGCTTAATCTCAGACAGATACATTTTAAATGCAAGTGTTTGCTCAGACCATTTATGTTTATTTTATTTTACTGTATGTATTTGAGTTGTGGAGTATATGCGAGAACTTACCACCTAAGGAAATTGCATGCTGGTGAGTCCAGGCATCCAGCAGGCCCGCTGTCCTCCGGTTAATGGACCAGGGACCCAGGGTATTGCCAGGTGAGTCCCTTCTTCCTCCCTCGAGCCACCTTCTCACTCATAAGTGGGTCATATGAGGACTGCCTCTTTGCAGGGTTTCCCCAGTTCCCCAGGAGCAGTGGCTCAGTATTTGCTAATCCATTCACACATAAAGTCACAGCGACGTTTCAAAAACTGCAAATAACCAGAATCAATTGGCTGGTGCAGCGACCCACGCCTGCAATCCTGATGTTTTTGGAAGCCAAAGCAAGAAGATTGCTTGAGGTCATGAGTTCAAGGCAAGACTGAACAACGTGGCAAGATCTTGTCTCTACCAAAATTTCTTTGGTATAATCATTAGAAGAATGGATAGTACCTTATGTGTGGGTTGACATCTCAGCTTCCCTCCTCTGGTTGCTAACTCCTTGAAGAAAGAGACATGGTCTTTTCATAGTGGGTCTTCAGCATATGGTCCGACTCCTGGAGCATCAAGGCTGCCTAGTCAGCATCAGTGAGTAAGAGAACACAGTGCCAAAACCAAGTGCAAATACTGGGCTTCTTGTTTCAGTGGAGGGTCCTTCCAGAAAAGAGGCAGTTTCCAGAAGGAGCAATTTCACCCTTGACCAATTTCAGAAGACAGAATCTCGGAACACTGGACAGTGAGCCGTCAGCAGAGCACACCAACACATGGACTCAGGACCCCTTGCTCTCGTCAATGGATGACTTTGTGAGCACATGGTGGGCTAGAGGTGGAGAGAGGAGGCAGGTCCTAGGCAGCCAGTGTCGTTGGGTTTTGAAAGAAGCATGCCCATCATGGCGGTTCCTTTGCACCAGAGCTGCCGTGCGCCATATTGAATGGGGTGGAAGGGCATCTGGAGAGCCTGGGGGACCAGTGAAGCTGCTTACTTCCCGAGCTTTCCTCCTCTCTGACTCCCACTGGCCTCTCCGACATGCTCCAACTCTGCCCTGGGCTGCACTTTCATCTCCCCACGTGCAAGGTCACCTCCTTCTCACCCTTCCCTTATTCTCAGCCCTGTGTTCCACGTGGTCGCCGAGGCTCACTCCTGAAACTCCCCATGCGAGTCCTTCAGGAAAGAAGGGACGGAAGCCTCCATGTGTCAATCAACATGGGGACACCATTCAGACGTGGCATCGCGACGACTTCTCCTCCTTCCTGAGTCGTCTGGCATCCTGGCAGCTTGTGCCTAGAACTCCATGTGTCATAGCTGGGTATAAGGTGGTAGGATTCAGTCAAAAGTTCCAGCAGGGCAGGTAGGACATCTTGTTTCTTATTTTCAGAGCCCTCACTACTGGTCATTAATATGTGTCCATTTCATCATCACTTCATAACTTTCTAGTTAATACCTGTGAGAGAGGAGGTCGTCAGAAGCTGGCCAGGCAGACAGACAGGGAGGGTCTGGAGGAGAAGCAGCACCTATGGGAACACTCCAGCCCTGCCCCTGATATGTAATGAGCAGCTGAAAATGTGGTGAATGTAGTTAAGAACATCCTCTTAAGCCAGGATGTTTTGGTCAAAAGGACTTTTTGCCACTTGGACGCAGGTGCAGTAGCTTAACTAATCATCCTCATTTGACTGAAGCCTATTATAATACCATTATCATGACGTCAGGATGGAGGTCCGCCTCCACAGTGGGCTTTTCTGTGGTCCTTAGGGGCAACAATAAAAATGGAATCACTTTGGTCAAGGGCATACATGCTCAGTAAAGGCAGGGGCCAGGAAACAGCGAGGAGGGTAAGAGGCGGGAAAGACGCAGAGGACAGCGCCTCTGACAGGGAGAGAGAAAAACCCAGGCCATCCCCCCACCGCGGGGAGCCCATTTCAGACCCCTTTTTTCTTGAGAGCTTTTCGTTGCTTAATGAACTCCTCTTCCCCTCATCCTTCAGCATCTGCTTTCCTTCATTTTCTTGGTCATGAGGCAAGAACTCAAGCATCTGAGCTGACAGCGCAGTTGAAAATTCCCACCACTCCTGTGTGACCCTGGCAAATTATTTAACCTCTGTGCAGTTTAAAGTCTACGCTGAAAAAAAGATGTTCACTAGGGTGAGCGTTTAATTGTTTTCCAAAGAGACACTTTTGTGGCTGGTGAGAATGCTAATAACAAGTGCTCCAGCAAAACAGAAGTAGGTTCAGGTCATCCAAGAGAACCCAGGACACACAGTCACCCTGGCAGTGAGAGCGCCCAGCATTATTAGGCGAGAGAATAGAGGAGCCAGAATGACAGGTGCTCAGTGGATGTGAGAGTGCTATTGTGATATTCTCACATGTTGCTGTTGGTCTAGGAAAACACTGGCACCGTTTTTGTCTACGCTGGGTGTGACTCTACTGAGACCGTTAAACCACTCCCGGCAGTGTAATTATATCCCACTTTGCTTCCTTTACATTTTCTCATGCCAGCATATCCCAAAGTTACCTGATTCTCGCCATCAATACATTTTTCTCTAATGTGGAGGCAATAAATAAGATATTTTGGTGCACTGAGAGTTTGTTTGTTAGAGTTTCATCCTCGGTAGAGATTTAGAACTGATTGACTTTTTTGAAGGACCCCCTGAAGGATTATTTTGAAACAAGCCCCTCTCCCATTTTAAGAGCAGAATCCTTTGAATTCCCGTAATTCTCCTCATGAGTATACTTTTCCAACTCCTCCCCTTATGCGGCTCTCGGATGAGTCCTACACAAAGTTCATTAAGCTCCTTAAGGAACCTCAAATTGGACGGTGTCCTCTAATAACACTAAAATGTTAAGCATAGCAAGCAAATAACACCGAAATTGCTATATGCTAATTTGGCATTCTAGCAAAGCATTTTCATGTGTATATTTAGTATCAGGCTTAATTTGTTACTCTGCGTGGAAACAAACATGGCTCTCGTCTCCCAGGAGTTCACAATCCAGAAATACAGACTTCTGTGAGTGTTAAGGTCTTCACTGTGGGGTAGGTGCTGACCTGGTGATCTGCTGGACCAAGAAATGGTGTCTGTGTGTTGCTGGTATATCACACGCTCCGAGCAGAGGACTGGGCCCATCACAGGCAGCCAGCAAATACTTGCTGAAAAAGTGAAAGAGAAGATGATCCAGTGAATAAACTAACACAGACACAGATGAGAGAATGCTAAGTAAATGTAGTAAACCACATTTTAAAGCTACACGTAGTTGAGAATATTAGATGCTTACGTCCAGTAATTCATTTACTCAAGAAATGTTTACTGAACATCTCTCCTGCCAGACGTTGAAATTATAAAAGAGCACTAAGATAGTCATTGCTCAACCTTAAGCATAAAAAATAGATTAGACAAAATGATAGCAAAAACTCAATGTACACTAACATGATAGCACACCACAAACAATAACATTCATCTTATAAATGCAAAGATGATTTAATAACAAGAAACTAATTGTTAGGTCATTGTGTTGCTCCTTACAAGTGAAAAATCATAAAATCATCAAAGCATTTGACAAAAAATCTTTTGACAGTATTCAAATATTTCTGGTGTCTGTGTTAAGTAAACAGTAGAAGGAAATATCCTTTACACACAAAGTTAAGACCAGAAATTATTCTAAAAAGGTGAATCATTAGAGAGAATCCCACTCAAGTCAGAAACAAAACCCTATGTTGCACTATGATTCGACTGTCTGAAGGTTGTTTTTTAAAAAGGAAACAACAAATAACACAATGCATAGATACTGGAAAGGAAGGGATACCATGATTATTACTGGCTTGAGAGAGAGAGGGTGACTGGGCAAAGATATTCATCAAAACTTCCATCACCACTACCTCGAAGCAGGTGGAATTGCAGAAGCGTTCTCATTTTCCTGTTTCCAGTGCTGCGTCTAGGATGGCGGGATGGTTCTAGCTTTGTGTAAGAAAGCATGCATTCCTGCCGTGACGCAGCTGCACCAGGAAGAGAAACGCGACGTCCACCAGATGACCACACGTGGTACTGGACATGGCGGAGCCCTTCCACGGAGAAGAGCCCGTCGGAAAGACTTGGGAGAAAGAAGAGATGCTTTCCAGGCAGTCAAAATAATGTGTGGAATTAAGGAATGGAAAAACACAATTTTCTCTGCAAGAGCAAATAACTCCATATGGCTCCACAGGGGGCGGGGGAAGAAGGGAGGGCGGGAAGGAGCGTGTTGGGAAGGGGAGTTGGGCCAGATTTCACAACATTTTCCTGCATGTATACCGACGTGAGTTGTTAAGGTAATATAGCCCTAGTGATACATGCTCATAGTAGACAAAGTCTGGGTTCGGCTCGCTTTTCATTCACATAAGCACACTGACTTCGGACTGAGGCCAGTGGGTGTTTTGGACAGAGAGGTGAGTACCCAGATAGATAAACAGTGAGACTGGCGCTAGATGGATTAGAAAACAGAGCCTTGGCAAAAACGAGTGAATGAGGCACTGCCCCTCAAAATTTCCTAATGAAGGAAGCTCCTTTTGCTTTGCTTGCAGGGAACTCACTCTCGAAAGCTGTGCATCTTGGAATGTCCCTCTGTTTACGACCCTGAGGATTTTCATACCCAGGGAACTTACAAAATATCATCCAGGGTAGATGATAAAATGAACAAGGATAATGACGAAAGGAGCTGAGGGGAAAGAAACCTGCAGAAAGCATGAGTGCTCTCAGGAAGATTCATTTCAGGAGAAAATATATATGGAAATTGAAGACCTGGAAACGTATGCCACTAAAAAGATGTGCAACTCCTGTGGCCATGGGGCACAATCGCCTGTTTACAGTCCGCTTCCAGTGACAAGAAAATGCACTTACGTGGTTTTAAATGCAAAAGTGACCTGAAGATATGCATCCTTAGAAAGATATCTGACCGTCTCATCGCTATTGTGAGCCAGAGATGTAGAAAGCAACTAATAAATATCCATAAATAGGTACCAATCAAGTAATCAAAAAATAAACTGATATGAAGCGGAGCAAATTAGAAGGCGTGGAAAAACTGTGTTTCCTCTCCTGTCACTCTCACCCACTGTGCTACTCGTCTGCCCGGATCACGTCTGCCTTCCTGCAAAGTGTTTCCTCATTTGAAATCCTTTGCCTAAAGTTATGCTGCTTTTCCCAGCATTTCTTTTCGGTGAGCCTCAAATTCATCCTAGAAAAAGTGCCCCACACCTAATTGCCGCATATCCCTACAGTCACCTTTGAAGTGCTCCCCTTGGGAAGATATGCGCCAGTGCCAGCACCTAGTCCGCTCCCCAAAGCAATATTGGGACTCTTTTTCTGGAATGGCCGTCAGAGCTGTCATCGCAAGAAGGTCAGAGCCTGAATCAGAGTAATGAATAAACATTAAATTTCCTGTTAAAGTTGGCAAGAGTGGCAGCGAAATCAGGGACATGTTAGTCCAAGTTTATGGAGATGATGCCATGAGGAAAACAGCAGTGTACAAATGGATTAATTGTTTTCCTAGGGGGAGAGAAGGCATCACTGATGAAGAGAGGTCAGGATAGCCAGGAACAAGCAGAACTGATGAACACATTGCAAAAATTCATTGAATTGTGTACACTGTTGGCTGGCTATGAGAAGCATAGCAGACCACATATACATCGACAGAGAAACAGTTAGGAAAATCTTGGCATGAGACAGGTGTGTGCAAAAATGGTCCAGAAGGTGCTCTTGCATCACAACAATGCACCGGTTCACACAGTGCTGTCTGGGAGGCAGTTTTTAGCCAGTCAACAGATAACCGTATTGGAATTCCCTTCCTACTCACCTGATCTGGCCCTCCATGACTTTTTCTTTACCTGGAGACAAAGGAAATGTTGAAAGGAAGACATTTTGGTGACATTCAGGATATCAAGAGTAACGGTGACAGCTCTGATGACCATTCCAGAAAAAGAGTTCCAAATTTGCTTTGATGGATATACGAGGCACTGGTGCATAGCTTCCCAAGGAGGGTACTTTGAAGGTGACTAGTGATTTCAGTTGGTAGGCGTGGAGCACTTTTTCTCGGATGAGTTCACAGACTTAACTGTCAGCCATAATATCTCTGTCATTTTCATGCCTGCATAGTATTGGAAGCTGTCTGCTTTTTTTCTCTAGCCTATGATAACATGCACTGTTGGGAGCCAGCCTTGGAGGCCCACCTGATTGACAGGGTCCTGGTGGGTCGAAGACCCCAGGCCGCAGGGCGAGCCCGGGAAGGTGAGGCCCTTCTGTCTTCCACCTTTGCTGTTTGGTACTGCCGAAGAATTCTGTGTAGTCGTGGAAGAAGAAAATAGCATGTTTATGTGAAGTACTCACAGCTAACCTGGAAATGTCTTGGTTTATTTTTCCATTTCCCACTATGCTGTTTGGCCTTTTCTAACATATGCAAGGGTTAAACTCTGAAGCACATCAAGAATGCTTTCTTTCACTTGGTTATAAGTTACAGATATTGCTGAAGTAAAAAATGATATAAGTATATTCACTCCTTATTTGATTTAGAATTATGTAGTTTAGTGTTTAGACATTAGGATTTTTAGAAGTACAAGTTTAGAGTAAGTCCATTGTGTATTCATTATAAGTTCTAACACTTATCTTGGAGTTATGTAGGTGACTTATAACACTGTTTTCACTGACTTAGGATAAAGATTAATGTTAAGGTTTTTACTTAATTCAATAGTTAAAACTCTAAGTTAACATTTATAAAGTGGGTTCTCACTGAACTCATAATATACTAATCAGACACTTTTATGATAAATTAGCTAAAGACAGAAAGCAACCTTGGGGACCTGGGAAACATTACTAAAAGCTTCTTTTGAGTTCTCTTTAGAAACAAGCACTGCAAGATAAAAGTAACAAGGACATCTGGACAAGGGAGGCGATCACAAGACTCTGAAGGACATAAAAGCCTAAGATGGGAAAACTCCTGACACATGAAGAAATGTACGCTTAGAAACTTTCTTGAGACATCTCAAGGACTGTAATTCGGGACTTTGGACTAAAAGTATCATTGTTGGCTTTATGAATAAGACTTGTTGTCTGAATGTTTATGGGAATCTTGGTTTGTTTGTTGCTAAGACCACTAGATGGTAACTTTTAGAAGATATGTACGTGAAGGAATTTTCTTTGTCTTGCCCCTTTACGAATGGTATAAAAGCTCTGTGTTAACTAACATTAAATTGTCATCTGTTCAGGAAGCAGGTGTCCGAGTATAATGTTTGCGTCCTTCACCTATCTGTCTCTCCTTCAGGAAATCTCACAACCCTCACGGGGCTGGACCCCCGCAAGGCACCACTCTGGCTGCTGTCCCCTCATGCCTGGACATAGTAGGTGCTCAATAAAAATTTGATTGATGAATATTAAGAAGAAATGAAGACTGTGTATTTAGACCCTTAGTGTCATCACTGAAAAGACTATTTTCCGGGTTCTACCTTGTGGTTAAACTTAATAATTACCTTTTCCAGAATCTTGATTGGAGGATCTGCAGGAGACGCATCTTTCTCATTTCAACAGATAGTTTAGTGAGTCTTCTTCAGAGCTACTGGTCTGTTTTTGTCTTTGAAAATTGTGACTCTGGTGTTTGTATTTTCCGCTTTGTGATGAAAAGCAAAATGATTAGAACCAAACTGTCCACCAAAAAACAATACTTGCGCCTCTTGTGTCATGACCACACTCCTTTATCTCATCTTCTTGTCCTAATTTTTCATCCATTAAGTTGCAAGAGTGAAAAATACTTTGCACAAACATAGCTTGTACAGGTAAATGCAAACGAAACGAAAACAAATACACAAGTGACAAATATTTTCTTAAGCCCGCTTCTTTCCTACCCTTGAGAGGCAACCACTCTCCCAGGATCTTGGGATCTTGTGCCTTGCTTTTCAAGGCAATCGACATTTTCACAATTGCAGGTGCAAACTCTACACATTCCATGCATTCTGGGCAACATAACCGTGGTACAATTTTGTTTTGTCCACTTTGACACTAGATATCACTTACATGCACATCTCTAGCCTCAGGCTTTGTGACATGTGCTTGACATACTTCAGATGTTCTCTTCCACTTTCCATGTCTCTTAATCTCTCTGCCACTCTGGCCATCTCTTTATGCCTTTTTACTGCCTTCTGGAAAGTGTTCCTGCTCTTTCAGTTCAGTGATTATCTCTTTACCTGGGTCTAGTCTGCTCTAGGAGACCTCCATGGAGTTGTTTAATTTTACTATGTTTTTTATTTCTAGAAATGGTATTGGGTTCTGTTGAAAACTTGCTTTTTTAAGTGGATTTAGAGTCCATCTTACTCAGTGATCTATCACAGAAACAAAGAACAGAATACCATATGTTCTCGCTCCTAAGCGGACCTTGAACAATGATCATAATACCACAAGAAAGGGATTGGCAGTAGTGGGAAACTACGGGGAGGGATTGGCAGTTGAGGGAAATTGCCGGGGGGAGGGGCACACTTCATCCACAAGGGTACCTGCACAATGAACATTTGTATACCCAACCCTGAATTGTACCCCACATCTTGAAGAAAAAGGAAAAAAAAATAATTTTTTCCAGATTAAAAAAATAATAATAGATAAAACTTGCAAAAAGACATCTTGATTATTACACAAGAGGGGACTCAAAGAAACCGGAAAGAGCTTTTGGAGGGTAGATCCCTTGTAGCACAGGCTTTCCTCGCTAGGTGAGTCTTCGAGAAAGCCATCGGCATTAGTGTACCAGTTAGTGTTTTAGCGAGAGGCTGCGTTCGGCTTCAGTGAATGTTTTTTGGAGATTCTTTCAGTGCATTTGGCCATTTCATGATAAGTGACTTATGAGCACACCTGCCCATACCACACGGAGTGCTCCGTGATGTTTGACCAGAAACAGCATGACTCCCAAGCCCCACCCTTCTTAGTCACCTCGCCTCACCCTGAGCAGTCGTTTTTATCCCCAATCCCAAGTTTTAAAAAGTCCCTAAAGGGGAATGTCTTACTGATGTGGAAGAGATGAAACCAAAAAATGGCAGAAGCACGAGAAGGCAACAAAATCGACAAGTTCAAACACCGTTTTGAGCAGCGGAAAAAGCATCTCAAGTTTAAACATGCAAATTTAACACGTAAGAACAAACACACAATTTTTCATAAATAAATTCTGAGTTTTTTTGACTCCCCCTTGTATATTCTTCTTTAACTTAAAGTGCATTGAACTAAAAAAACAAGTAAAAAATTGTATTGTTTTCAAACATATAATATTTTGGTTACATGGCAAGTTAACTTGAATCTGGTTCCGCCTCAAAATTTACTCAAAATTTTGAATATTTTAATATTTTTTCTGCCAAAAAAATTGTGAATTACAGAGAAAAAAAGGAGAAATTGGCCAGTTTTGATCATCCATAGCCAGTTATACATGCTGGCTTTCCTTACAAGTTAACGTTTTCACCTGAATTTTACACTCAATTTGTCAGTTTTTTAAAATGTCTGTAGTTTACCTATAGACTAATTTAACAATAATTGATTAGTGGCAATGCCTTGATCCCTTGCCAATATTTTCCATGTTGCAAGTGGCATGGTCTCATGTTGTAAATTGAAACATGTAGATAATTAGTACTAATCACAGACCTATGATTAATCCCACAGATCTTCCACTTGTGGAAATTCGTTGTTGCTGCCTTTAAATAGAAGCCCCAGTTTCTTGTCTCCACCAAGATATTTTCTCAGGTTTCCTCGTTCCCCAAAATAGTGGTGAGCAAACTTTGCTTTGACTCCGAAGTTTCCACAAATTCACCAGGGCCCAAGGGATCAGTTCTGATCACTTGAATGTGTGTTTCAAGAAAATTTTTTATTCTTAATTTAGGTTAGAAGATTCCAAGTTTACACTGGTTTATTCCATAAATTATTTCTAATCATTCTCAGAGTTCATTAATTCACTGTGACATTTTCTAGTTTAGTTCTTGTGTTGCCTTTTCATTTGTGTTTAATAAAAATACTGATTTTACTTTACAGCTATGTTTGACGCATTCACGTTCCGATTAATCCCCAAATAATTGCACCTAATGCTCTGCGTGCACTACACTGCCCTCATATGTCTTTTTTAGTTTTTTGTACACTGTGGTGACCTATTTGACTTCCCCCTTTGGAAAAGATGTTCATTGTTACTTTAGCAATTTTGGCATTCTATTTCCTCTTCTAGTTCTCCCAACTATCTCCTCTTTTCCCATATAAAGATGTGGAATGCTTTATTCCTTGCTACTAAACTTGTGGGTTTTCCTTTCTTTTTTACTTTGCTTTTAATGCTTTTAAATGCCATTGCAAGAAATTTCCGTTCGAAGTAATGAGTTTGAGTATTCACACCCTTCTGCTTTTTGACAGGAGACTGATTTGCCTTTATAAGTTATTATTTGCTATAAAAAATAATAATGCTACATTGTAAGAATAAATAATTCACATTAAATTCTGTGCCCCAACAATTGATAAATTAACAAGATAAAGTCATAAAGTTATATTCATAAGAGGACTCATCAGAGAACAATCGTCACTGTGAGTTTACCTGGGGTAGGCATCTCCGATACCTGGAGCTCTAATTTTAGAAACTGCTAGCACAGAAGGAAAGCATGAATAATTTATATGTATGTAAATACCAGCTGGTAAAATACATCTTTTCTAAGATTTTTCTCGGGCAAATAAAAATGGTAAGCAATTTGAAATCGGGAGTCATGGTTTTTATAAATGTATTTTTCCACGCCACCAGCTTCATTAAGGCACCCATAGTCACCCTTTAATAATATTTATGAACTCAAATGTTGTCACAACTAGCCCACAAACACAGCCCAGTGGTTCTAGATTCCCAAGCCCTTTACCTCAGGAATGCCAAGTTAGAAAGGTCTGTTGTGAGTGGCATTAGGTATCTGTTGGGATGACCTGAACCGCATTTGCAAACCTGGAACAGAGGTGAATTATCAGTAGAAATGTCCTAAAATCACTTCTGAATCACTTAAAAGTTATTTTCTTCAACATATTCAGTATGTTGGACAAATAACTGTTTAACCAAAAAATCCAGGTGAGTGATTATGATCCTATAAACAACAGCTTGGAGTCAGCCATTCACTCCAACATTCTTACTTTGTTGTTCCTTTAGGTGAATTCAAGGTCTTTCTCTACTTTCAAAAAGCTTAACCAATGTAGCATTACCAGCGGTTCGCACATGGAATCATAGGGAGTGCTTGTTGAAATGCAGATTGCTAGGCCCCATTCGTAGCGTTTCAGATTCAGAGAATCTAGACTGGGGCCCAAAAATGTGCATTTCTAACAAAGTTCCTGATATTGCTATTGCAGGTAGTCCTTGTGCCCACCTGGAGAACCACTTGTCTACCATATACACACTTTTTGCCTTTATTTTTAGATTCTTGAACCCCCTTGAAATTAATGTCTTTGTAATGCTATATTTTTTTGTTTGACTATATATGAGAGCTAAGACTCTATTATTTGAAAGTTAGCACTGCTCTTCTTTTTTTGTTAGCATCCACCTATTTCTTACCTGGCTGCCCATTATACCATTTTCAAGATGACTGGCCAGTGTTATACAGTGGGTCAGCAATGACTACAGGTGAAAGTTTGTATTATGCACTTATTTATTTAGCTACTTCTTTTTTTCCCATCTTGTTGCAAAAAGATTTGAGATAGAAAAATCAAAGCAAAGCTAATCAATCCCAGAGTCATGGAAACGGGGACCCTATTCTGGGCTGGGTCACCCTGGTCTTGACGACTTTACCGCAAATGGAGAAGTTACAGAAACCAAGAGAAGAATCATGATGTTGATGGTGAGATGACCCCCAAGCCGGCCCCGTTATCTAACACATTCCAAATGCATCTTCTACGGAGGGCCTGATTCCACGACACTATAGTCAGCAAGAAGTCACCTCACCCTCCATCTATCTGCTGCCTGCCATACGCAGCTGCCGTGTGTTTACCATCAACTGAGAAAGAGATCTGGACTTATCCGGATGTGGAAGATGCTGAATCTACCGACAACTGACAAATTAGTCTGGATGAGAATGCACATAGAGATAGCCTACAGTGTGCCATTATGCTGTGACATAAATATATGGTCTCTTCCCTCAATTTGTGCCAGAAGCAAATGAACAATGTTTCTGCAACATGAGTAATTTCTCATCTACATTAGCCTGCCTTGGTTTTTTTTTTCTTTTACCACTCTGAATTTTCAACAGGATAAGGAAAAATCACAATAACAAAAGTGAAAATCTACTCTCCGGAATCTGCATGAGCAATTAGTAACATCTCCAAATGCTATGTGTCTACTTACATATGAGAAAATTAAATTTAAACTTAATCTTTCTCTCTCCCCATCCCTGTGTATTTCTGTGAATAAATATATATGCAGCCACACATAGTTCTATGATAGCAATATGCTATATATATTAAAATAAAATTATTAGGCTTTTCATAATGTAGTGAGACATATTCACTCTTGGCTAGAAGTGAATGATTTGACATTTCTGATCCAAAGCCAAATAATTTTCAATGAAGGAGTAAAGTCTAGCAATTAAAAATATAAATCAGAAGCCCTTGGATTAGAAAGCAACTTTGCTTTTAGCTCTGGGTGAATTTGGTTAAGTTAACCATCCTCTCACAATCTCCACCTTCTTAAGCAGATTTCTCCATTTCTTGAAGCAGGTCAACCTCATGGCCTTATTTTAGGCATTAAATTCATACTGTATACAAAGCCTACAGTTCAATGCACTATATTTAATAGTATTGAATAATTATTAGTAATTACTGAGTATTATTAGTCATAGAATAAATATAGCAATAATGTAGCCTTATCAGTATACTCAGTCAGTAATCCTGGCCATTGGTCTCAATAAGATACTGAAAAAATTTAGTTTATTTCCCTTGGAAATCAGCTTTAAGTCATATCTCAGAAAGCCACCACATAAACTAGAAACTCATACATCTTGGTCTTTTAGATCTGACAGAGTTTTGCTCAACATCTATCTAACTTTAGTTAACTCAGTAACCATCACTTCCTACCAAAACCAACGTGACAGATCCCTCTGTGTCTTCCATGGCCACATGCTGCACTCTTGTCATTCATTAACTACCTCACAAACAAAGACTTACATTTGCGGGAGCTTTTGAAGGTCATGGTGAATGGTCTATTGGGTGCTCATTAAACTGTAGCTGAATAATAAAAGAAGCCAGGATCAGCACAAATCCACTAGGCATGGGCAAGACCACACATTTTATTTGTGTGGGGGGGGGTAATTATTCTGGGTAATTGTCACTTCACAATTGGAAAAAAAAGCATTTTTAACAAACTAATGATAGTCAATGTCAGGTCAAAATGTTTCTGTCTGTGCCAGGGCTGTTGTTTAATCTCAGATATGTTTAAATGCAGAAATGAAATATCCTTTAGAGAAATGCTTTGTCTAGACTTCAGTGGGAAGATTATGTCTATATTTTGACCCACTTTGAGAGTGCATCCTGTTTTTTGTTTTGTTTTGTTTTGTTTTCTTTAAAAATGCCTGATTCAAGGAATGGACAGAAAATGTACAAGAAAAGCCTAGAGTGTTCCAGCAAGTAAGAAAGTATAAAACAAAGCACAGCAAAACTTTGCAGTGGAGAAACCTGCCAAACACTGCACCAGACCAGTGACCAAGGCCAACACCAACAAGTCATGTTGATTGTCTGTGTCCTCAATATAGGTGATAAGAATGGTACTACCTTGGTCCATTTTGCACTGCCATGTCAGAATGCCTGAGACCGGGTAATTCATTTTAAAAACAGAAATTTATCTCCTCATGGTTCTAGAGGCTGGGAAGCCCAAGGTTAAAGCACCAACATCTTGTGTCTGGTGAGGGTCCTGCTGCATCCTCACATGGCAAAAGGCAGAAGGGTCAATGGGAAGGAACACCGTGCCCCACATGCAGACCAGCAGAAGAGAGAGGACCTGCCCGCTAGCCCTTCTAAAAATGGAAGCAGTCCATTCATGAAAGCAGAACCCTCACAAGCTGAACACCTACTAGAAGGTCCCATCTCCCAACACTGTCACACTGGGACCAAGTTTCCCACACATGAATTTCGGGGTCGCTTTCAGGCCACACAGGCACTTTATTCCTGTGGTATTCCTCCCCAAATGCTATAACCCCGGTCAAGTCAAACAAATGCTCTCTGAAGGGCATTCTACAAACATTTGACCGTACTCGAAACTGTCAAAGGAATCAAAAGCAAGTAATGTCTGAGAACAGCCACAGCCAGCAGGAATTAAGGAGTCATGACCACTAAATCAAAGCACCGTTCTGGAGGGGATTCTACTAGAAAGAAGGCTTTGGAGACGACTTGAGGAGTCTGAATAAGTTGTGAAATTTAATGGTACGTCAAAATTTATTCAGCAATATCATACTAACTAACGCAAGAGGTTAGTAATGGGAAACTGGGTCTGGAATGCACAAGAATTGTCTGTGCTATCTTCACAATAATTCTGTACCTAAAACGTTCTAAAACAAATATTTTTAAAGATCAATTTGTATTATATTAGGGCAATTTAGTATGCATTTCATGAGTTTCAAACTTAAGCAATTTTCATCAAAGGAAGCATGTGCTGTTGTTTTCCAAAATTGCCTAAACACATAGGGGGCATTCACTACCATGTATTGACTCTACGACACAAGGATATTTAGCAAATTATTTGAGGGGGCTATAATTGAGCAGAAATGGTGAGAGGGTGCAATTTCAAGCATCACACATAAAATTGCAATTGATTTCCAGTCATTCTCTCTGAGAATTTTGTGCCTGAAAATTCCTCTGAGAGGAACCTAAGGCCACAAACAGACCCAATGCATCACATTGATATTTTAAGGGAGAGGTGCAACCCCCAAGTTGCAAATAAATGAGTTTTCCTTCTCCCCCGATTCTCTTCCTCTGTTACGTTGAAGGTGAGTGTTGCGAGCACACACAGTCCTGTGTCCAGGTTCTTTAAAGGAAATAGTTTGCAATAATTTTCTTAACAACAAAGATCATGTTCCACATTATTCATTTTCCTGGAGCAATCCTTCTCCTTATTTGGTTATACAATTAGCTAAAATGACGGGGAGTGCTATGCCTTTAAAACAAAACTAAATTAAATGATAATGCAGTAATCCATCAATTACTAAGGGCCCACTGATGGATCCAAATGGCTTAGGATGGAAATACTTCTTTGGATTAATACTATATTTAATGCAATGTACTCACCATTACAGCACGGAATAAAATATTGTTTTAGTTCATCTCTCACTGTCAGTGCCTGGATGATTTTATGCTCAAAAGGATTATTCTTTACCTGTACATGAAGACGGACACCACAATTTGACAGCCCTTTTAAAATATTTCAAATTCCAGGTTCACAGCAACAGGAAATGGGAGAAAAGGGCCATTTAAACTTAATATCAGCTACATAAACAACTATTTATGACCAAATATATTATACTATTACATCCATATTCTTTTTGTTCTCTTGCAGTCTTTGTAAAAAAAAAAAAAAAGAAAGTACTTTCAATGGTTTTGTGCTGCAGAAGCTAAGGTACTGAGGGTGCTATGTATATATGTAATAACTTTCTAATATTTAAAGTATAGCTATATAAACAAACTGCACAACCAAATTCTGATCTCAAATGTGCTTTTGATTAACACCAGCCCAAAACACCTAGTCATCCATAGATGGTATTTCATTCATGGGTGAAATAGTTTCATTAATGTTTTCCCACTTAAGCTAAACAGCAGTTATTTTCATTGGAATTATTTTTAATAATTCCACAAGGCAACACAGAGTTCAGCAAAAACTAAGCAATATCCCCGCAGTTTAGAATTCCTGAGATTCCCCAAGCCCATACTTTTGTCTTTAGCGTAATTTTAGTCCAGAACATTCAACACTTCGAGCCACATTTTATTAGTTGTGTTACATTTCCTGCAAAATTCAAATGGGGATACTCCAAATAGCAAGCCATATGGTCAGGTCCAAATTTAGAAGTTTTCTTTTTCTCAATTCTAGAGGAAGGTTCCTGCATCACAAATGTACAAAGGGATCTGAATATACTGACTGTACAAGACTAACTTGAGTTTCTTTACCTCTCCTGAACAACGGAACTGTGGGCACAGGTGGAGTCAGGGCACGGGACTGAAGCAACTCACCCAGCTTCTCACAGCTCACAGCCTGGCAGGGTCTCCTCACTCAGAGGAAGTGACGTGCTTCGAATAGCATAGTCGTTTTTCTCCTCGTGAACCCCAATCATGGGTCACCTGCAGCGAAATGCAAGGAAAGCCTTCTCTTCCTTAATTGAAGAATGCCAGAGGAAGAAAGGAGACACAAGAAAAATGAGCACCATGAAAAGGAAGTTAAAATGATTTTATTGAACTGGCTGCCTTCCTAGCCACCTAGCATGTGAAGTAATAGCAATCAGTCACATTGTTGCACATGATTAATTCTTACGGCCTGTCCTTGCCTCCCCCACTGTCCATCCATCAGCATCTCAAGGAAGCGCTAATAAAGTTGCTTCTCAACGTGACTCTCGGTTGTTGCAACATCGTCATTCCACCTTCTTCTTATCCAATACTTTTGCATTTAAGTCAGTTAAGGCTGGGTGCCATGGCTCATTCTTGTAATCTCAGCACTTTGGGAGATTAAAGCAGGAGGACTGCTTGAGTCCAAAGTTTAAAACCCGCCTGGGGAGTATAGTGAAAGCACATCTCTACAAAACATTTAAAAACTAGCAAGATAAGGTGGCATGGACCTTAGTCTTAGCTACTCCAGAAACTGAGGTTGGGGATCACCTGAGCCCAGGAGGTCAAGGGTGCAGCGAACCATGATCATGTCACTACACTCCAGTCTGGGCAACAGAATGAGACCTACTCAAAAGAAAAATTAAGTCAGTTAAGTGTGGTAAAGACTGGAGCTATTTTTAAGTGGTAAGCATAGCTTTTTAAGAAACAACAGTCATCAAATCTGTTGCAAATATAAATTATTTTATTTTGAGGTACATCTGAATGCACATGAGGCTGCAATTTGTCATGAAAGAAACATTACGAACAACTTTTAATCTTAATTCTTTCTTCTATCCTCTTATGGAACATACTTGCCTTCATTGTAATATGTTTCTCTTTCCATCAAAGTGGGGGTTTAGGAATGGGCTGATACCCCTAAAGTTTACATTATAGCATCCTTCACACAGCAGCATTCAATATTTGGGGGAATAATAGACCATAAGTTATGAGAGTCTTGGTATCAGCTTTCATTGTATAATGCTTGAAGCTTCATGATACTCAGCATATATTATCTGATTTTAGTGGTAGTTTTCATTTTTCTCATTTTGAATATAAAGAAATTGAAGTTGAGCAATCACACAACCAAAAAAGACTGGGGTTAAACTTGATCCCAGATATAGAACATAGACTTGGTGCTATTTTCACTTCCTATTTGTTAACTGTTCAAAGAAGAATGGTGTTAATTGTAATTCTTTATTCAACAGTAGAAACTTTATCATTGAAAAAAATCGTTATTCAACAGTAGAACCTTCATCATCGAAAAAATCTTAGTAAGCACCCAAACTGGGTTATGTGGCATTTCCACACTGATTGAATTAAATGGAGGTAGCAGCCCCATCATTCCCTAAGAAATCCCCCCAGTCCTGATTAGGAAAGGGGGCTACGCCAACAGAAAGATTCGGGAGACATCATCAAGACGGCTGGCTGGAGGCTCCCAGCAGGGCCTTCTTCACACAGAAGAACGCAAACAGCAAGCAGGTGACTGCACAGCCAGTCAGGCATTAAAGGGGGAGCGTGCAATCAGCAAGGAAGTGACAGAGGCCCTCTGAGACAAGGGAACCCCAGACGGCAGCATGGCAGGAGGTGGGGGTGGGAGAAGCCAGTCCGGACTAGCTCAAAATCAAAAGGGACTCTCCGTTTTGCAGAAAAGGGAAACAGGAGGCCCCAGCAGTCCACATTCCCACCACAGACGCCTGCCATCCTAGCTGCAGGAGGGCCCCTCAGCCCTCTCAGCCCCTGACCCCAGAAGAGGGAGCTCCTTGGAGTCTACACAACTGCATTTCTCCAGAAAGAAAATTCACACTGGGTCCCCAACACCCTCAGAACCCTAGTTTCTGCAGCACCATCCCACTTTAAGAGTAGAGACACCACCACGGAGTACATTCTGCCACGGGACCCAACAATTCCTGCATCTCCAAATCTCTGGGGTCCACCAACATCCACCCACATCTTCTCAGAGGACTGCAGCATCACCACACCCACTGGACCCTGGAGTACAGCCACGTCTCTGGCACCTGAGCCCATAAGCACTCTACACCCCAGAGAACTCACGGTCCAGCACTTAGAGTGAATGCCATCAGGACACAGAGAGCCAAAGTGCATGCTCCCCAGAGCCTGAGAGATGCATGCTTGGGTCCATTGCTAAATGCTGCAACCTCAGACCCTCCAGTGGTGGGGCTGCCTTGCACTAACACGTGCTGCCCAAGGACTTAAAGATCAGCCTGCTTGGCATGCCACAGAGACCACGCATGCCACTGATGGGCCCAAGAACTGGCTCAACCACTATCCATTGCCACCATCACTAGCACTCATTCACACGGTTCAGGGATCGAATGACCAGCCTACCCTGGGTCCATGTGTGTCACCCAGTGGCCCAAAGTCCTGCTTGTGGGGAGCCTCCCCAAGACCCTACATACACCACTCAGGACTCAAGGAAGGCACAGCCAGGGCCCACCACCACCACTGTCAGCACCCATGTGTCCTGCTTGATGGCTCCAGAAGAGGCCCATTCAGGACCCGCCACCACTAGGTTGCCATATGCCTTCACATGTTGCATCAAGGTTGCCATATGCCTTCACATATTGACCAGAAGCCTGAGGATCAACCCACCCAAAGCCCACCACTACCACTGCTGGTGCTTGCACACAGCCCTCAGGGACCAGTATGCCAGTCTTCAGCAAAGTTAAACCACAGCCTTCACAAACAACTGTAGCCTAAGCCGTTGAAGCACTCGCAGACACTGCTAGTGTTAATTGTAGCTGAAGAGATTATACAGAGGTTACGCCACTGCCCCCCCAAACCGAAAGCAGAGCACCCTACCCAACTGACACTATACGTGCATCCACAGAAAAGGATCTTACCGCAAAAAAGCTACTCCTGAAATTGAAAGAGGTAACTGTTACACCAGATGTGTAGATATCAATGTAAGAACACAAATAAATTAAAAAGTCAGAAAACATGACACCTCCAAAGGAACACAATAATTCTCCAGGAACATATGCCGAAGAAATGAAATGCATAAGATGCCAGGAAAGTAATTTAATATAATAATCTGAAGAAAGCTCCATGAACTTCGCAGCAACTTGGTTGGATTGGGAGTCTATAATACTCAGTGATCTATCACAGAAACAAAGAACAGAGTATCACATGTTCTAACTCATAAGTGGAGCCTGAGCATTTACTATACTAAATTATATAATACTATAAGAAAGGGATTAGCAGGAATGGGATACCACCAGGATAAGGGTGGGGAACACAACCTCAGTAAGGGCACCTGATCTCAACCCAGGCAAAGTGAGGACCAAAGGGAGGCCCATACTTGACCGATACAATGCCCACTCATCTACCTCATCCTGAATTGTACCACACACCTTTAAAATAAAATAGAAAAATAGAAAAATCCAGGAAATACAAGAGAACACAGACAAAAACTTCAAAGAAATTAGGAACACAATTCATGATCTGAATGAGAATTTCAATAAAGATATAGATATCATTAAAAAAAAAAGAACTAAACAGATGTCCTAGAACTGAAGAATTCAGTGAATAAAATGAAAAATGCAATCAAGTGCTTCAATAGACTAGATGAAGCAGAAAAAAGAAATTCTGAACTTCAAGACAGATCTGTTCAAATAATCCAGTCGAACAAGCTTAAAAAACAAAGCATGCATGACAAAAAGACACCATAAGGCAGCTAAATATTTAAGCTTTGGGTTACCCGAAAAGTAAAGAGAAAACAAAAGAGATAAATCATTGATTTAGTGAAATAATAGCTGAAAATTTTCCAAGTTTAGACATCCATGCACAAGAAGCTCAGAGATCCCCAAATAGATACAATTCAAAAGATCTTTTCCAAGGTAAATTATAGGCAAACCATCAAACGTCAGAAAAAAAGAGAATTATAAAAGCAACAAGAGAAAAAAAAATGTCAAGTCACATATAAAGGAATCTTCTTCAAATTACCAGAAGAAAGTTTATAGGCCCAGAGAGAATGTGATGATATACAAAGTACTGAAAGAAAATAACTGTCAGCCAAGAATACCAAGTCCTTCGACACTATCACTCAGATGTTAAAAATAAATAAAATCTTTCCCTAAAAGCAAAACTGAGGAAATGTATTACTCTTACACAGGCTCTACAAAAAATTCTTAAGGAAGTTCTAAATCTCACAGTGAAAGGACAATATCTACCATCACATAATCACAAGAAAGTATAAAATTTAGCGATAGAGCAGATACACACATGAGAAAGTGAATCAAAAGCTATCCCTACAGAAAAGTACCACACTGCAAAGTTAAACAATAAGAGAGGGAGAAAAAAATAAAGGACACACAAAACAATCAGAAAACCATTAACAAAATGATAGGAATAAGTCCTCAATAACAACTTTAAAAGTGAATAACTTAAATTCCCTAATTAAAATATATAAACTGGTTGAATGGATTTTTTTAAAAGCCAACAAAACAAACAAACAGGAGCAAGATCCAACTGCATGATGACTTCAAGAAACTAACTATACCTGTAAAGACACACATAGACAGACTGTACATAAAGGGATAGAAAATGATATATCATGCAAACAGAAACCAAAATAGTGCAGAAGTACTGATACTTAACTCAGACAAAATAAGCATTAAATGAAAAATAAGCAAATATAATAAAAGAGGAGATCATAATATAATGATAAAGACATCAATTCAGCAAGATGACAATAATAAATGTATATGCACCAAACAAAAAAGAACCCAGGCATAGGAAGCAAGTATTATTAGTGCTAAAGACAGATATAAACCCCAATACAATAATGGTTGGGGACTTTACTCCAATCTCAGCATTGAAGAGATTATCTAAACATAAAATCAGCAAAGAAACTTTTTATTTAGACTGCAAGCTAAACCAAATGGATATGACAGACATCTAAATAGCATTTAGCTCAAAAGCTGCAGAATATACATTCTTCTCCTGAGCACATAGAATATTCTCCAGGATAAATCATATGTTAGGACAGAAAAACGTTTAAACAAATTTTTAAAATCATGCCAAGTATCTTATCTGACCAAAATGGAATAAAATTAGAAATTAATACCAAGAGGAACTTTGCAAGCTATACAAACATATGAAAATTAAACAGCATGCTCCTGAATGACCAATGGATCAATTTAAAAATTGAGAAAATCAAATATGCTATTGAAAGAAATGAAAATATAAATATAGCATACCCAAACCTGTGAAATATAGCAAGATTACCAACAGGGAATTTTATAGCAATATTGCAAAAATAAAACTATTTCAAATAAGCAACCTAAGAGTGTATATCAAGAGCCTAGAAAAGCAAGAACAAATCAAACCCATAATTAGTACAAGGAAAGAAATTATAATGATCAGAGTAGAGCTAAACAAAATACAGACAAAAATTATGCAAAAGATCAATAAAACAAAAAGTTGCTTCTTTGAAAACATTAACAAAATGTTTAGTTATTAGCCCACCTAACTTAGAACAAAAGAGAGAAGACCCAAATAAACAAAATCAGAAACAAAAAAGAAGACATTACAATGCAATGGAATGGATGATGAGAGACTATTGTGAACAGCTGTCCACCCAGAATATTAGAAAACCTAGTGAATACAGATAAATTACTGGACACATAAAATCTACCAGGATCGAACCAAGAAGAAACAATACCAAACAGATCAATAACAAGGTGATAAGATCAATTCAGTAATAAAAAGTCTCCTCACAAAGAAAAGCCCAGGATCAATGACTTCAAAGCTAAGTCTACCAAATTTTTAATGAAACACTAACATAAATTATTCTCAAACCATTCCAAGAAATTTAAGAGAAGGGAATTCTCCCTAACTCATTTTGCGGGGCCAACATTATCCTGATACCAAAGTCAGACAGAGACACAGCACAGAAAGAAAACCACAGGCCAATATTAAAAAAAAAAACATAGATGCAACAAATCCTCAACAACTACAGCTAGTAAACCATTATTTTATTTATTTATTTATTTATTTACTTATTTACTTATTCATTTATTTTGAGTTGGAGTCTCACTCTGTCACCCAGACTGGAGTGCAGTGGCCGCTCCTGGCCACCGCAGCCTCGACTCGCTGGGCCCCAGTGATCCTCCCGCCTCAGCCTTCCAAGCAGCCAGAACTACAGGCATGCGCTACCACGTCCATCTAATATTTTTTTGATTTATTGTAGAGACGAGTTCTCACCAAGTTCCCCAGGTGGGTCTCGAACCCAGGGCTCAGGCAATCCACTCACCTTGGCCTCCCAAAGCACTAGGATTACAGGCTGAGCCACCAAGCCCGGCCAAATCATGAACTTTACATGGATGAACTGTATGATATGTGCATATCTCAATAAAGCAATTTTTTTAAAAGCAAAGGTAAAATAAAGACATTTCCAGATAAAAACCAAAAATAACAAATAAGAAAATAAAGAAAGCAATTCCATTTATAATAGTTACCAAAACATACACAGACAAAAAGCGTAGCTAGGAGTAATTTTAACTAAAAGGTTGAAAGAATTATACAATGAAAACTGTAAAACACTAAGGAAAGAAATTGAAGAGGTCACAAAAATATGAAAATACAGCCCATGCTCCTACATCAGAAGAACTAATCTTGTTGAGATGACCATACAACTCAAAGCAACCTACAGATTCAATGTAATCCCTATCAAAATACCAATGGTGTTATTTACAGTAGTAGAAGAAAATCCTAAAATTTATATGAAACCATAAATGACCTTGAACAGCCAAAGCAATCCTGAGTGAAAAAAATAAAAAAGGTTGAAGACATCAAGACGTCAGACTACCTGACTTCAAAATATACGACAAAGTGATGGAAACCAAAACTGTATAGCATTGGTATAAAAAAAAAATAGATAAATGGAATAGACTATAGAATCCAGAAATACATCCACATATTTTGCCAACTGAGTTTTGACAAAGACATTAAGAACACAAAATGGAGAAAGGACAACTCTTTCAACAAATGATACTGGGAAAACCAAATAATCATATGCAGAAGAAAGAACTAGACCTCTATCTTTCACCCCATGCAAAGATTAACTCAAAAGGGATTAAAGACTTAAATGAAAGTCCCTAAACCATAAGAACGACCAGAGGAAACACTTCGGGACACTATGGTCTGATTCCTGGACATCATATGTCTTGAAATATCACTATGTACCCCGTAAATATGTGCAATCATTGTATGTCAATTAAAAAAAAAAACAAGAAAAAATATTTTTATGTTGTGTGATTTTTATCTGACTGGCAACTCAATCTATAGCAAACAACTCATTAAACAGAATTTTAAAACAAAAACCACTAGTTTTATCCAATTATGTTCTTAAAATTTAATATTTATATTGATTGTTCATACAATAAATTATTTTAAAGTGGATTTATTTTTACATGACTGATATAGGTAAACTAGGTATAAATTTACTATATTCAAGCAACTACTTACATATTAGTACACTGAAGAATCAGTTTGATTTGACCTAAAATATTACTTCATTGTATTATTATATGCTTTAACTTGAATGTGTATATATGTATACACACACAGACACACACATATATTTTCAAATATATATAGATGTATATTTACTTATGCAAATATGTATATATTTACCATCCAAATAAATGGTTGACTTCACCTTCTCTGATTGATTGTTTTAGTGTACATTTTATTTTTATTATTAATGTACAGACACAGAGCAAATATTTTTAGTTAGGTAATCTAGTACTGAAAGAATACTTTTTATTTAATGAAATTAGAGAGATGACCTACTTTCTGAATCACCAGCAATGATAAGAAAATCACATTTTTGGATGTTGAACCGTTATTTTGTGTGCTACCTTAATATGAGGTTGCCAGTTAATTATAACACTTTTAGATATTATCATCATTTTAAACATCAACAACAACTCTTCTATTTCCTAAGATGCTATCATTTCCATAGGTCATAGAGATGCTTCCGATGAAGGGAAAGCTATATATTCTGACTTGAGAGTCACAAATCACGGTGGCTTTATGTCCATGTCACAAGAGAAACACATGCATTTTTCTTAAAAAAGCAACTAACCTTGGTTATCTCATTGCGCGATTAGGAGGCAATGAGTTTAATGTGATAGATAGTACCTTCTCCAATTAGCTACAATTCTTTTGAAATACAATCTTCCAGTAAGCTTTTTAAAAAAAAACAAAAAAGGTTGAGCATGAAACCAAACTTCCTCAGCTAGTATAATTAAAAACATGTCTAAGACGTGAACTCCTGTGGGAGAGATTCGTTTTAGAAGTGTGCTTCCAGCCCATAACCCGTCCCTACTCCTCCCCTAAGCGACATCACCTTCTCTGCGAACTTTCTATCCCCGCAATGTGGCCTTGATTGCCTCGCTTGTGCTAAATGACCCCGAGAAACAGAAATGGCTCAGAAGCTGGAAAAGCCTTCAGAAAATTTCCAGGGTGCTTTGTGAAGAGAAGGAGAGACAGCTGAGGAGATGATCCTTGCAACCTTGCATACTCTGATGAGGGCCTGGTTGACATGATTGGCAATGCCTTTTGGCTGCCCCTTCTTTTCTCAGTGGTATCTCTCCAACGGGGCAAGCACAGAGAAGAGAGGCACTCGGACCAAGGCTTGAGCTCTGTCTCTGCTTCTTCGTAAGCCTGGGCCTCTTGGCCTTGGTGTCCTCTTAGAGAGGATGCTCCTAGCATATACGTTTCTGTAAAAATCAAAGGAGACATTTTTAACAGAACAATGACACCCTGAAGAACATTCTAGAAATCCTAGGGCTAGCTATAACTGAGTTTTGAAAACCCTACAGCTAGGTGGAGCTCAGTCTGAGTTACAGATCAAATAGTCGAGCAAAACGAGGACGGCTTTTCTAAAATTTGAAATGTTTTTCTTTGTTAATAAAAGAAAGTTTGGTGGTCCACCAGCACCGTAACCTTACAAATAAAAGAGAAAGCGGTTCAAGAGAAACAACACACGATGCTGTACGTGCATTTTAACAGATTCACTAATTGCAGTATTTCACACCCGCTTTTCTCTTATTTCATTCTTCCTTCTCGCACACACCCACACCCACACACACGCAGGGAAAGAGAAATGTGAATACACATAATTGTTCCAGTATGTTGCCAGAAGTGGCTTGCTCTACTGAGGCAGAAACCAAGAGGCAGACTACATGTTGCAATGTCCACACAGTCTCCTGGAGGCATTTTCCTTTCCCAAGCCCTTT
Source organism: Carlito syrichta (assembly GCF_000164805.1). Taxonomy (NCBI): domain Eukaryota; kingdom Metazoa; phylum Chordata; class Mammalia; order Primates; family Tarsiidae; genus Carlito; species Carlito syrichta. The sequence continues at coordinate 1,207,616 of NW_007247069.1, forward strand.
ATTCACAGTCATCGGCAGTAGGCACGGAGGCGCTGAGTGCGCCTGAAGTGCCTTTTTTGTTTCCTCATGGGTATGCTGTTGTCTGCAATGTGTTGTTCCATTCTGGCCTTGAGACAGGAAGCCTGTGTCTCATCAGACGATAGTTGAAGGTCACGGCGGTTTGTCAGCCACTCCTGCTCTTCTCTAGTGGCCTCTGAGAAGCATCCTTTAAGAGAATGGGCTCAGCAGGATGTTGAAATTGCTTTGAGTTCTGAATTTTCTGTTTACTTCCCACAGCCACACACACTTTTGACCCTTAGAGGTTCGCTTCCCTGGTAGACATCATGAAATGAAGTTGTGTTCTAGTTCATGCTAGCAGTGGCATGGTCAATACTGGGGTGAGTATTTTGTGGCCTCTCGCGCTATTATCGTTGTGAGTGTCACAACTCTTCATGTTGGACTACATGATGGCAAATATCAGTGTTGAGCAACAGCATTGTTTGCCGTTCAGTTCTTTCTCTCTGTCCTGGTGACTTACTTTAAACAAGTCACTCTGACTCTGATCTGAATTTCTCTGAACACACCGACGTCGAGTCGACTCCTCGGTGAAGCATTGTCAGGAGGTTCTATCTGGAAATCAAAAATAAAGTTGTGAGCCCCCGGGAGACTGAACAGGCCCCCTCCGAGCCAAGGGTAACCTGAAAAACAAAATCCTCCAAGGGACAATAGAAAGGGAGGTTGAACAAGCCTCAATATACCCTCTCCATGGTGCTGTCTTAGGCACAACTGACCAGAATTCACGTTCAACAGAGATCATGAGATGGAAAAACAGACTTGTGGCAATGAGATACCAAGGGTTGACTTTCCTTCCTGCCTCTGGTACAGCTTCACATAACAGATAGCAGACCCCAAAGGAAATCAAAATGTGTTAGCCCAAAATATGCTTCTTTCGCATATTTTGAAACAGCCTCACAAAGCCATCTTTTGTGGGGAAACATTTCTACCTGTAGAGAACCTCTATTCACACAGCCAGCTCTTTCCCTTCCAAGGATTAGCTGAGAGTCTAACACATGACTCTCGCCATCTCTTCTCTCTCAGGACGGCCACCTACAGGACTTCGTCTGCATGTCAAGAACCTTGGCTTCCGCAACTTCCCCTTATCGCAACTCAGTATGTCCATTACTGATATCAAAATTCTTGAGACAGAACTTAACTCTTTCTACCAATTGCCAACTGAAAATCTTTGAATCCACCTATGAGCTACAAGTCCCACTGGATGTTCCACCTTCCTGGGCGAATCCAGTGTGAATCCATATGTATTGATTTATGTTTTCCCTTTAACTTCTGTCTCTCCAAAAATGTGTAAAGCCAACCTGCCATCCCACCAAGCTGTCATGCCACACATTCTCAGAACTTCTTGGGACTGTGCTATGGGCCTATGCTACTCACATTTGACTCAGAATAAAACTTTTTTATTTTATTTTATTTTAAAGATGGGTACAATTCGGGGCTAGGCACACAAATGATCCCCATACAGGTAAAGTTTGGGCCTCACTTTGGCCCCCACTGCACCTGGCTTGAGATCAGGTACCCTTATTAATGAAATGTACTCCCTACTGCTCCCTCCTCCGACAGTTTCCCACTACTGCCAATCCCTTTCTTATAGTGTTATGATAACTGTTCGGGGTCCACTTACGAGTGAGAACATGTGGTGCTCTGTTCTTTGCCTCTGTGATAGATCACTGAGTATTATAGACTCTAAATAGAGTTTGGCATCTTTCATCAATATAATGCCCCTTGTCCAAGAATTTTGGACATTGTCTTTGCTGGACTCACAGTATGACTTAGCCTTTATTTATCCAAGCAACAGGATTCATCTACTCAGTGCTACACAAAACCCTCCAAACTAGAATTTTTTTAAAATATTGTTGCCGGGCTCGGAGGCTCAGCCTGTAATCCCGCACTTTGGGAGGCCGAGGTGAGTGGATTGCCTGAGCCCGTGGGTTTGAGACCCTCCAGGGCAACTTGGCGAGACCTCATCTCTACCATCAATCAAAAATCAGCAGGGCGTGGTAGCGCATGCCTGTAGTTCCAGCTACTTGGAAGGCTGAGGTGAAAGGATCACCGTAGCCCAGCTGGTCAAGGCTGTGGTGACCGGGAGCATGCCACTGCACTCCAGTCTGGATGACAGAGTGAAACTTCAACTCAAAAAAAATATATATTGTTGTGGGGGGAGAAACACATGTATTTGAAAACACAAATACTTTTGTCTTTCTAGAAACAAACTTGTTTTTCATGTTTATGCATGTTCTGCTATCTTCCCCCAAATGTGTGCATCTCAACAGTAGAGAACACACAGTTTTCCATTTCTATTAAACAGATATCAGAGATGAAACAGAGCCATATTTTTTGAAGGTCAGAAAAATGTAGTGGTGCTACTGATTTGAAATGATATGTGTAGTGTTAATTAACATTTAGTTCAAGATTAATATTTGTGATGCTCAAAAATATCTAGAAGTTGCCAAATGTCTCCTGGGAGCAAAAAATAATAAAAATAGAAAATCACATATACATACCCTATTAAGGGCATACCCTAAATATACATACCCGAATGTGAATACATTTTTGTAACCTGCGATTGATTTGCAACGAGAGCAGGAGATACAATTTAAAAAGTGCTGTGTCTCCATCAACTCAGGTCATCGTGAATCCAGTGTGCTCCAGAAGATGGTTAAAGGACTCTAGGGAGGATAAACACATGGATATTGAGGCCCACAAGTCTGATAAACTTGCTTCATAAAATATTATGAAAAGTAGTATTTTTTTTTATTAATCATTGTTTTTTATTATGGTTTTGTGGGGTACAGTTAAGGGTTAGGTGTACAATTATGTTTCATTCAGGCACCCTGTTGATAAGAGGTGTTTTCCCATCCCTGGACAGATATTTGCTACTGTTAATCCTGATCCCCCTCCCCCCCATAGTTTCCCAGTACCGACAGTCATTTTCTTATAGTATTCCATTGGATGTTCAAGGTCCATTATATGAGTGAGAACAT
>NW_007247069.1:1210670-1212426 GCF_000164805.1 Carlito syrichta
CTATCATGTTGGTCGCATGGGTTTGCACATTTATTTCTTTTTTCTTTTTTTTTTTTTTAATTATGAAGTTGTGGAGTACAGTTTAGGGTTAGCTATACAATTGCGTTTCATTCAGGCACCCTGTTGATATGGGGTGATTCCCTGTTCCCAGACAGATATTTGCTACTGTTAATCCCATCTCCCTCCCCCCACCATAGTTTCCCAGTATGGTCAGTCATTTTTGTATAGTATTGCATTGGATGTTTAAGGTCCATTATATGAGTGAGAACTTGTGATACTTGGATCTTTGTTTCTGTGAGAGGTCACTCAGTATTATAGACTCTAGTTCCATCCAGGTTGCTGCGAAATTCATGATTTTGTTCTTTTTTATGGCTGCGTAGTATTCCATCGTGTATATGTACCACATTTTTTTACTCCAGTCCTCTTTTGATGGGCAGCATGGTTGTTTCCAGGTTCTTGCTATTGTGAACAATGCTGTGATAAACATGCGTGTGCAGGTATCTTTTTTATAGAGTGATTTGTATTCTTCAGGATATATTCCCAGTAGGGGGATTGCGGGGTCATATGGAAGGTCAATTTTTAGAGCTTTTAGGAATCGCCACACTGCTTTCCACAGAGGTTGCACTAGTTTACACTCCCACCAACAGTGTAGAAGTGTTCCCTTTTCACCACACACTCTCCAGCAACTGTTATTTTTTGAGTTGTGATAATTGCATCTGACTAGAGTTAGGTGGTATCTCAGTGTGGTTTGATTTGCATCTCCTGATGATTAGTGAGGTTGAGTATTTCTTCATGTGTTTGTTGGCTGCTCGGATGTCTTCTTTTGTGAAGTGTCTGTTCATATCTTTTGCCCATTTTATAATGAGGTTGTTTGTTTTCTTCTTTTCAGTACATTTCAGTTCCTTGTAGATCCAGGACGTTAAGCCTTTGTCAGACCTAGAGTTGGCAAATACTTTTTCCCAGTCTGTAGGCTGTCTCCCTGCTCTCTTGATGGTTTCTTTGGCTTTGCAGAAGCTTGTCAGTTTAATAAGGTCCCACTTGTCTATCTTCTCTCTTATGACCTGTGGGTTTGGGGTTTTGTACAGGAATTGGATGCCAGTTCTGATTTCCATGAGAGTATTTCCTTCCTTTTCTAAGGTTCTTATGGTTTGAAGTTTTACATTTAGGTCTCTGATCCATTTGGAGTTAACTTTTGTGCATGGGGATAGATAGGGGTCCTGTTTCAATCTTCTGCATGTGGTTAGCCAGTTTTCCCAGCACCATTTACTGAATAGGTTCTCCTCTCTCCAGTGGTAGGTGGTGGGGGCTTTGTCGAAGATGAGTTGGTTGAGAAATTGAGGTTGTGCTTCTGGAATCTCAATTCTGTTCCATTGATCTATATGCCTGTTCCTGTACCAATACCAAGTTGTTTTGATGATTGTAGCTTTATAGTAAAGTTTGAAGTCTGGTATTGTGATACCACCTGCTTTGTCTTTTTTGCTGAGGATCGTTCTGGCTATTCTTGGACATTTTTGTTTCCATATGAATTCCTGTGTTCTCTTTTCTAGGTCTGAGAAGAATGTTGTTGGTAATTTAATGGGTATTGCATTGAATTTGTACATTGCCTTAGGTAAAATGGACATCTTCACAATGTAGATTCTTCCGATCCATGAGCATGGGATATTTTTCCACTTGTTCGTGTCAGCTTTGATTTCTTTGAGCAGTGTTTTGTAATTTTCATTGTAAAGGTCTTTCACGTCTCTGGTTAGGAAGATGC
>NW_007247070.1:0-1191 GCF_000164805.1 Carlito syrichta
CTCCCAAGTTTGAAACAAGGAGAAATTGAAATTCTCAACAGACCAATAACAATCTAGAATACCGATTATGACATAAGAACCTCCCCACCAAAAAAAGACCTGGATCAGATGGCTTCCCAGTTGAATTCTACAAGACATACAAAGAGGAGCTGATATCAATCTTATTGAATGTATTACAGGCAGCCGAGAATGATGAAATTCTCTCAACTAATTTCAAGAAGCTAACATAATACTGGTATCCATACTTGGCAAAGACTCAACAAGGAATGAAAATTATAGGCAAATCTTCTTAATGAACAAACATGTACAATTCTCAACAAGAGTCTAGCAAGTTGTATCCAACAAAACATCTCAAGGTTCATCCACCATGACCAAGTGGATGGACTTCTTTCCTGGGATGCAGGGCTGGTTCAATGTTTGCAAGACCACAAATGTCATTCAGCACATTAACAGATGTAAAACCAAGAACCACATGATTATCTCATGAGATGCAGAAGAAGCATTCAACAAAATCTAGCATCACTTCTTGATAAAAACCCTTGAGCGCTAGACATAGAAGGAACATTTCTCAAAAGAGTAAGAACCATCTGTAATAAACCTGCAACCAACATTTTGCTCGATGGGCAGAAGCTGGAAATGAAACAAGAGGAGGATGTCCACACTCACCTCTCCTATTCAACATTGTGCTGGAATGCTAGATAGGGCAATCAGGCAGGAGAAGAAAATCAGGGGTATCCAAATAGGAAAAGAGGAAGCTAAGCTAGTCTTCTTTGCAGATGATATAATTTTATACTTAGAAAACCCTAAGGAGTCTGTCAAAAGCCTCCTCCCACTGATAAGTGACTTAAGTAAATTCTCTGGTCACAAAATCAACAGGCAAAAGACAGTTGCATTTCTACACACCAGCAACAAGCAGGTAGAGCACAAAATAAATAGCACAATTCCATTCACAATTGTTACACACACAAAAATTAAATACCTTGGTATCCACTTCACCAGAAAAACCTTTACAACTAGAACTTCAAAATCCAGCTCAAAAAATCAAGGATGACACAAACAAATGGAAAACATTCAAGGCTCATGGATTGGAATAATCAATATTGTCAAGATGTCCATCTTACCCAAAGCAATCTAGAGTCTATGCAATACCCATCTAATCACCGACATCATTTTTCACGGAACTGGAAATGG
>NW_007247070.1:2422-3502 GCF_000164805.1 Carlito syrichta
TAAAAAGAAACCTGCACATGCATATTTATTGCTGCACTATTCACAAAAGCAAACACATGGAACCAGCCCTGCTGCCCATCGGAAGTGAACTGGATAAAGAAAATATGGTACATATACGCAATAGAGTATTATGCAGCCATAAAGAACATACCCATGGATTTCATAGCAACTTGGATGGAGTTAGAGACCATCGTACCAAGTGATCTATCCCAGAAAAAAAGAACTGAATACCATATATTCTCACTTATAAGTGGGTCCTGAACGCTAGTCACATGAGCACAAGGGTGGTATTGACGGTCATGGGGCACTGCTACGGGAGGGAGGAGGGTGGAGGGTACGTGACAACACAAAGGATATGTGGTGCACTACCAGGAGGAGTGAGGGCCAGTTAGAAGCCCTAATTTCACCTGCATGCAGCCTACTCATGTAGTTAATCCTCACTTGTACTATACAAATATATAATAAAAAATAAATTTAAAAAAATGAAGATTGAGGGTTTTGTTGCTAAATGGTATAACCAAAATTTGGGGCATTGGGGGAATGTGAGGGTGAACTCTGCCATTAAAGTTAAATCCAGCAGACCTGGAATCCATCTTAGATACAATATCTATATATCACTAGTCATTGGTTAAGGAATAAAACATATTGACTAGTACTACTGCTTTGTAGCCATGAGTCCAAGATGTTTGGGAGCAAGTTTTAACAGCTTGTCAGCAGTCCTGTAGGCTTCTTACCTGACAGTGAAATTATATCTAAACAAGACTTACAGAAGAAAAATGGAGCTCATGCCTGGTCTTTATCCAGACTCCTTACTGAAAGGCAGCCTTTGGCTGTGATGTAGACATTTACTTTCATGGTGCCACTGTATTGTACCCTTTTGCCTTAATAAATTTTAGATATTTACACAATGCCATTTTGACTTCTGTGAGCTTTCCTGACTCCTGTTTAATTGTCACTGGTAGCACCAGATTTTCTTAAATATGGTAAATTCTGTAGTTTTAGGCCTTGTGGCCAGTTCTCAAAGTATATCCTGTTTCTCTTTCTTTTTTCATTCTTGTGGGGGTTTTTTTGTTTTTTGTT
>NW_007247070.1:4511-6083 GCF_000164805.1 Carlito syrichta
CCAATCCCTTTCTTATAGTATTGTGGTAAATGTTCAGGGTCCACTTATGAGTGAGAATATATGGTAATCAGGTTTTTTTTCTGTGATAAATCATTGAGTGTGATAGACTCTAAACCCATCCACATTGCTGCGGACTTCAAATGTTTGTCCTTCTTTATGGCTGTGTAATTTTCCATTGTGTATATGTACCACATTTTTTTTAACCACTCCAGTTTTTATGGGCAGCATAGTTGGTTCCATGTTTTTCCTATTGGGAGCAGTGCTGCAATAAACATGTGTGTGCAGGTATCTTTTTTGTATAATGATTTGAGTTCCTCCAGGTATATTTCCAGTAGGGAGATTGTTGGGGCATATGGAAGATCAATTTCTAGTTCTTTCAGAAATCACCACACTGACTTCCAGAGAGGTTGCACCAGTTTGCATTCCCACCAGCAGTGTAAAAGCATTCCTTTTTCCCCCACATCTTGGCAGCATCTGTTGTTGTTTGTTTTATTAATGATGACCAATCTTACTGGAGTTGATGGTATCTCAGTGTGATTTTGATTTGCATTTCTCTGATGATTTGTGAGGCTGAACACTTTTTCATGTGTCTGATGGCTACCTGTATATCTTCTTTGAGAAGTGTCTATTTATGTCTGTTGCCCACTTTTTAATGGTGCTGTTTGTTCATATATTCTTGATTCACTAATAACTCTCTTACATCACTACAATTCTTCCATACTTTAGCTATTAAGCTATTATCTAAGGGTGGTCATTTTCTATGTCTATTTTATAACGATTGTCAATTCCCTATGCCTTTATGATGTCTAAATTTAACTTATTTTCTAATGCTAACACTTCTATTCTTTTCAAATCTGTTATTAGTACCATATGTTTTACCAACACTTTAAACAATCTCATGGCCGGGATTTAGGCATCTTGCTTTCAAGTCTGACTTATTTCTCTTAGCATAAATTTCTTAGTGATCATAGCTGATCATTCTTTTTTCCTCATGTTATTATTTTAGTTATTTAATCCCCAGTGTGGATTGGTTCATGAAATACAGACAAACTTTCTTTCTGTTCTTTTATTATTCAGAGTCCAAAGAGCACTACTCCAGGGATTAAGAGGCAAAGAATTACACACCACTCTCATGGAGATTTGCTCAGATAAATAAAAGTTACATAAAATGAATACTGGGAGGGCTAAGACATGGACAGTGATTCTTTTCTAATACAGTGAACACCAAATACACACACACACACACACACACACAGACACACACACACACACACACACACACACATAACTGAATCAGCTTGAGGTTATTTCTGAATTCTGGGTGTTATAATTTTTAAACTATCCACATGCACACTGTTGCCAATGTTAAAATCAGAAACATAAAAGAAATTACAATCTTATTTTATAGACAGTTGTAAAGACTAATCATTTATAAAAGAAATATTTACCACATAGCAGGAATGGTGCTTGCTACCCAAGTCCCTTTTGAGAGCTAACACAGGAGAAGATTTGTCCAGTGGGCAAGTCCACATCAAAAGGTAGGGCCAAACAGTGGCAGAAGAGCAAGCTGAG
>NW_007247071.1:0-2742 GCF_000164805.1 Carlito syrichta
GGGCTCAAGCAATCCTCCCACCTCAGCATCCCAAGAAGCTGGGATTATAGATGTATACCACCACGCCCAGTTAATTATTTTTAATTTTTTTGGAGAGACAAGTTCTTCCTATGTTGCCCAGTCTAGTCTTGAACACTTGGGCTCACGCAATCCTCTTGCCTCAGCCTGCCAAAGTTCTGGGATCACAGACGTGAGTCGCTGCACCTGGCAGAATAAGTATTCCCTTACCAAGGTCAAAAATAAGACAGGAGGCCGGGCTCGGTGATGGATCAGCCTGTAATCCCAGCATTTTGGAAGGCTGAGGCGAGAGGATTGCCTGAGCCCACGGGTTTGAGACCAACACGGGCAACTTGGTGAGAGCTCATCTCTACAATAAATCAAAAATTAACCGGTTGTGGTAGCATGTGCCTGTAGTTCCTGCTACTTGAAGGATGAGGTGGAAGGATCACTGGAGCCCAACAGGTTGACACTGGGTTGGCTGTGAGTGTGCCACTGCACTCCAGCCTGGGCTATGGAGTGAGACTCCAACTCAAAAAAAAAAAAAAGAAAGAAAGAAGGCAGGAGTTTTTGCTTAAGTAAAATAAGAGTCAGAACGATAAACAAAAGGCATAATTGAAATTTACTAACAAGTCTTTCAAAGGGAGTTTAAATAAATTTGCCCTCCACTACATCATCTTGCTGATTTTTATAAATTATTGGCAATTTTGCTTGTCACTAACTATACTAAAAAGAGAAGGGGGAGGACTCACCAAAGTTAAATTGCTAATATTTCTACCTGGTGTAGCAGAATCTACTAAATATCCCTATTGTCTTTTTAACCCCACTTCTATAGCACGCATCAGCCACTGGGCCAAATCCAGCCTGCTACCAGTTTTTGTAAATAAAGTTTTATTGGCACACAGTCATAAACATTCATCTATGTATCCTCTATGGCTGTTACTACATGACAACAGCAGAATTAAGTGGTTGAGATGAAGCATGTGGCTCACAAAGCCTAAAATATTTATTTATTGGCCCTTTACAGAGAAAGTTTGCCAAACTTTTTTCTATAATAGTAAAACACACTTTTAAGCTGTGACCAGATACCTGCAGCCCTCTGCTCCTAGCTCATGGTTGTTTAATCATCATTGTAAAAATATATAAAACTTCTTGTGAAAGATAAGCACATGCTCTCTCTTAAGGAATTCATACATGCTCTCCCTTGAGCATGTCTTTTGCATTTTTTTTTTTTTGAGTTGGAGTCTCACTCTGTCACCCAGACTAGAGTGCAGTGACTGCTCCTGGCCTCTGGCGATCCTTCCGCCTCAGCCTTTCAAGCAGCTGGAACTACAGGCGCGCACTACCACGCCCGGCTAATTTTTGATTTATTGTAGAGATGAGGTCTTGCCAAGTTGCCCAGGCAGGTCTCGTTTTTTTTGGTTTTTTTTTAATTAGAGTCTCACTGTGTCACCCAGGCTGGAGTGCAGTGGCACGCTCATAGCCACTGCAGCCTTGACCTGCTGGGCTCAGGTAATCCTTTCACCCCAGCCTTCCAAGTAGTTGGAACTACAAGTTGTCCAGGCTGGCCTTGAACTCAACCCTGGACTCAGGTAATCCTTCACCTCGGCCTCCCAAGGTGCTGGAATCACAGGCATGAGCCACTGTGCCCAGACACGTCTTTTTCTGTTTTTTGTTTTTTGTTTTGTTTTTTTGAGTTGGAGTCTCACTCTGTCACCCAGATTGGAGTGCAGTGGCCGCTCCTGCAGCCTCGACCTGCTGGACTCCAGAGATCCTTCCCTCAGTCTTCCAAGTAGCTGGAACTATAGGCGCACGCTACCACACCCGGCTAATTTTTTGATTTATTGTAGAGATGAGGTCTTGCCCGCCCAGGTGGATCTTGAACCCGTGGGCTCAGGTAATCCTTCACCTCAGCCTCCCAAAAGTGCAGGATTACAGGCTGAGCCACTGAGCCCGGCTACACATGTCTTTTTTTTTTTTTTTGAGTTTGAGTCTCACTCTCGCCCAGACTGGAGTGCAGTGGCCACTCCCGGCCACAGCAGCCTTGACCTGCTGGGATCCGGCAATCCTTCCGCCTCAGCCTTCCAAGTAGCTGGATCTACAGGTGCACGCTACCACGCCCAGCTAATTTTTTGATTTATTGTAGAGATGAGGTCTCGCCAAGTTGCCCAGGCGGGTCTCGAACCCGTGGGCTCTGGCAATCAATCCACTCACCTCAGCCTCCCAAGGTGCAGAATTACAGGCTGAGCCACCGAGCCCGGCTATGTCTTTTTCTTTCTAATAAATTCTGTCTTGACTATACTTTGGACTCACCCTGAAATTCCTTTCTGTGGCAGAGGTGAAGAACCCACAGAGCAACATACTGCATCCTACCTGGCATCAGGTAGAATAGACTGATTTTTCCAGCCTCCTTGAAACCATGTCATGTGTCTAAAGGTTGCTAACAAGATGTAGGGAGAAATTGTGTACAACTTCATGTTGATCCATGAGATGAGCTTGAGAATAGAGGTCCTGCACAGCAGAGCAACAGAGTGAGAACAGCTTGGTCCCTAACCACAGGGAACATCATTTTAGATTTGGACATTCTGTCCAGATTTCCAGATGGAAGGGAAAAAAATTCTTACTTTGGATTTTAAGCATAGGCCCATTTTTTTTTTTTTTTTTTTTTTGAGTTGGAGTCTCACTCTGTCGCCCAGACTGTAGTACAATGGCCACTCCCGGCCACCGCAACCTCGACCTGGTGGG
>NW_007247071.1:2901-7147 GCF_000164805.1 Carlito syrichta
CTCACCTCAGCCTCCCAAAGGCGCAGGATTATAGGCTGAGCCACCGAGCCTGGCCCATTTTTTTTTTTTTTTTTTTGAGTTGGAATCTCACTCTGTTGCCTAGGCTAAAGGGCAGTGGCACGCTCATGGCTACCACAGGGTCAGCCTGCTGGGTTCAGGCAATCCTTCCACCTCAGCCGTCCAAATAGCTGGAACTACAGGACATGCCACCACTCCTGGCTAATTTTTTTTTTTTATTGTAGAGATGAGGTCTCGCCAAGTTGCCCAGGCTGGTCTCGAAGACATGGGCTCAGAAATCCTCTCACCTCAGCCTCCCAAAGTGCTAGGATTATAGGCGTGAGCCACTGCGCCCAGTCTGATAGGTCCATTTTTAACAAAAAATGTAGCTAAAGTTAAAAATATTTTTATATGTATCTTTCTCAAACAAAAACACATGGTATCTGCATTCCAGTCAAAGAAAAGACATTACTTGAGCTACTTTTAAAAAATTTCAAATAAGTAAACCCCAGACCAGTCAGCATAATTATCTAGAGATGAATGTGCTTTGTGCATCTAAAGCTTTATTTTTACACGCTATAATTTTTTAGTTTATCATCCTCATTCTTAATTGGGTGAGGACAGGATGTTATTTCTTGGAATTATACTAACTATTAAACAGGGTTGTCACGCCCTAAGTAATTGGAAATGTCAAATTCAAAAGATGTGCTCTCTTAATGTATCATCGCAAATTAATAGGCATTTGTGGGGGGAAAATCAGGGTCATGTTGGCTGCAATTGGACTTTTCCTTCTTGCTGCTATTTTCTTTTTGCCTTAATTGGTAAAACTGTTCCATCGCAACAGGCAAGAAACCTGTGCCTGGTGACACAGCAGGTGTGGGGCACATGTTTTAACAAAATGCCTTTTATTAATTTAATTAGCACCTGTGATCACAGGCTGGTGATGCAAGAGCTAGAAGCCAAAGCCAGAACTCTACAAAATCTTCCTTCCCCCATGGTAAGGATCTTGCTGGGTCTCAGTCTTCTCTGTCTTCGTCTAATGTAAAACCATTTGTCGTTTATTCCTGTTGCCTTACCACTCTCTGTTGAATTAAGAAAAGGTAAAAATATAAGCCTTTTTACAAATGTAACCATATGTCCAAATATTTAGTTTTTATTTCATGAGAAAGTATTTGAGAATTTGAGAAAAAAATAGTCATACAAATGTTTACAGCAGAATCATAGAATTTGGGGTGATGAGTAATACCCTTGAAATCACTTCTCCTCAGTTCCCCACTCTAGAAAACTGAGGCCCAGAGAAGTGAAGTGTTTCTCCAAAGTCATGGGAAAATCTAGATTAGAAAACAAATCTTTACCAGGTGCAGCGGCTCATGCCTGTAATCCCAGCACTTTGGGAGGCAGAGGCAAGAGAATTGCCTGAGCCCAGGGTTTCGAGACCAGACTGGGTAACTTGGTGAGACATCGTCTCTGCAATAAATCAAAAAATTAGCTGGGCACGGTGGCACATGCCTGTAGTTTCAGCTACTTGGAAGGCTAAGGCGGAAGGATTACCTGAGCCTAGGCAGGTTGAGGCTGCAGTGGCTGTGAGCATGCCATTACACTCCAGCCTGGGCGGCAGAGTGAGAGTACAAAAAAAAAAAAAAAAAAACGAGAAAAAAATTTTTGATTTGTAATCCAGGGCACTTTCCATGAATCAGGCATATTATTTTAGTCTTAAGCTTAATCACTTTTTGAGGAAATGTGACATTGTTTGACTAGGTTTATGTAATGGATTTTGTACCATAAGAATATTTCCCAGAAAACATGGACTTCTTCCTCTCATCACATGCTGAGAGAGTTAGGATAGTCACAGTCAAAGCACGGTTATCAATAAGCAAATTAAATGTTCAAAGATTCAGTCATCCAAAGACAATTAGAAAGACCTATGAATTTAATAATTTCAGTACACATGCATTCGGCTCTAGCAGGAAAATCTCTTAGATTAGAATCACCCCAAGCATCAACCTATTATGAAATACGGCTTTGCTATTCTCTTATTGTAACTGAGTACTCAATAACAACTCTAACATGATTTTTAAAAATTGATTTTATTGTGGAAAATGGTTTAGTTGCAAGTGGTAGAAAGTTCAAACTGGCCCAGACTAAAAACGGGGCAAATGATTGATTCATGTAATTGAAAGATCAAGGATACAACAGCTTTAGACAAGGTTAGATGTAGGTGTTAAATTATGTCATTAAGATCCTGTTTCTATCTTGCCACACTGCTTCCTTCTATGTTGGTTTCATTCTCAAGCAGTCTCTCTGCTTGTGATGACAAGGCTATCACCAGCTACAAACTTACAACCTACTGACTTAGCAACCTCAGAGGAGTCATGCTCCCACTCCCGTAGTTAAAATATGTGATCAAACTACTTGAACAGCATAAACTGAAATGAGTATGGTGGGGAATGCTCCCTTGGGGTGCTGGTAAATGTTTAACAACCAGCTCTGGGGGTGGGAGTGAGGTCTTCATTTGTAATGTTTGCAAATTTTCATGGTGTAAATACTGTCATCATGGTTGATTTCAAGCCACCACCGAGGTCCCTGAGTACAGAGTTGCGAAGAGACGTGCAAGAGTACCCATTATGTAATATTAATACTTCTACTATAAATGGACAGTCACGGTGGTTCACACTTGTAATCCCACCACATTGGGAGGCTGAGGTGAGAGGACTGCTTGATCCCGGGAGTTCGAGACTAGCCTAGGCAACTTAGCAAGACCTTGTCTCTACAAAAAAAAAAATTATGGGCAACCCCTTTGTGTCCCCTCCCACTGTGGGAGCTTTTTTGTCCTCTTAATAAATCCTGTTTTCTCAAAAAAAAGTTATATACATACATATATATTACTTCTATCATATAGATAAATGTATAGCCTCAGGATCATTAATAATCATAAAATGTAGCAAAATAATTAAGAAGCGATGACTTTTGAGTATGTATTACCTTGTTAATATAATTTATTTAATCATAAGCTTATAGAATTTAATCATAAGTTTACAGAATGCTAAATAAGGCCTATGTGTGGCCAAATTCCTGAAATCATAACAGTTGGCTCTCATGAGCTGTTATGAGTCAGCTTTATTATACCACAGGTAAATGCTTCAAGAGAGGTTTCAGTTATTCGGAAAAGGGAAAAAAGATGCTGAGCGGACGAAAAAAGTCTCTTGTGAGAGGTAAGATTTTCACAAAATTTGAAAATTGATAATATTGTAGCTTTAAGATATTCAAAAGAACATTCTTTTTTTTTTTTTGAGTCACAGTCTCACTGTTGCCCAGACTGGAGTGCAGTGGCCGCTCCCGGCCACCGCAGCCTCGACCTGCTGGGCTCCGGAGATCCTTCCAAGTAGCTGGAACTACGGCACGTGCTACCACGCCCAGCTGATTTTTGATTTATTGTAAAGATGAGGTCTCGCCAAGTTGCCCTGGCGGGTCTCGAACCCGCGGGCTCAGGCAATCCACTCACCTAGGCCTCCCAAAGCACTGGGATTACAGGCTGAGCCACTCAGCCCGGCCAAAAGAAAATTCTTATTCTTGCCAGAAACGTATTTCAAGAGAAAATCTTTGAGAATCGGAAAGACAAAAAGATCCTGTGTGTGTTTAGCCCTCAGAATATCTTTTTTTTTTTTTGAGTTGGAGTCTCACTCTGTTGCCCAGACTGCAGTGCAGTGAGTGGCACACTCACAGCCACCACAGCCTCAAACTGGGCTCAGGCGATCCTTCCGCCTCAACTTTCCAAGTAGCTGGAACTATAGGCACGCACCACCATGCCCGGC
The DNA here is from genome assembly GCF_000164805.1 of Carlito syrichta. Lineage (NCBI taxonomy): Eukaryota > Metazoa > Chordata > Mammalia > Primates > Tarsiidae > Carlito > Carlito syrichta. Next base: position 6,711 of record NW_007247071.1, read on the forward strand.
TAATTTTTGATTTATTTAGAGATGGGATCTCGCCAAGTTGCCCAGGCTGGTCTCAAACCCACGGGCTCAGGCAAGCCTCTCACCTCGGCCTCCCAAAGTGCTAAATTACAAGCTGAGCCACTGAGCCCAGCCAGCCCTCAGAATATCAAGAGGTGCTGGGCCAAGTGGCTCATGCTTGTAATTCCAGCACTTTGGGAGGCGGAGGCAAGTCCAGGGGTTCAAGACCAGCCTGGGCAACTTGGCAAGACCTCATCTCTACAATAAATCCAAAAATTAGCCGGGCATGGTGGCACATGCCTGTAGTCCCAGCTACTTGAAAGGCTGAAGTGAAAGGATCGCCTGAACCCCAGCAGGTTGAGGGTACAGTGACTGTGAGCCTGCCACTGCACTCCAGTCTGGGCAACAGAGTGAGACTTTGACTCAAAAAAAAACCCCTC
>NW_007247071.1:7167-10469 GCF_000164805.1 Carlito syrichta
CAAAAAAAAAAAAAAAAAAAATCAAGAGGTAATAACTCTTGAGTACTTCCAAAGCCTCAGCCCCAAAGGCGGGCAGTTTGGTACAGGACAGTTCCAGGAGTTATAACCAAGACCCAAAACATCACAGAGATGAGGGTGGGAGTGGGCAACAGATGGAAAAAGAACTTCTCAGTATAGCGTACTCACTTACATCTCCAGAAAAGTCAGTATTAATAATAGAAACTAGGCCAGGCACGGTGGCTCAAGTCGGTAATCCCAACACTTTGGGAGGCTGAGGTGAGGGGATTGCCTGAGTCCACTGGTTCAAGAACAGCCTAGGCAACTTGGCGAGACCTCGTCTCTACAATAAATCAAAAAATTAGCTTTCAGGCTACTTGGAAGGCTGAGGCGGAAGGATTGCCTGAGCCCAGCTGGTTGAGGCTGTGGTGTCCGTGAGTGTGTCACTGTACTCCAGCCTGGGTGACAAAGTGAGACTCCAACTCAAAAAATAATGATAATAGAAACTAAATACAGAAAATTCCTTGGTAAACTGATGGAAGCCTGGATTTGTCATTTTTTTAAAAAATAGAACTGAATGAAGTGCTTTTTTTTTTTTTGAGTCAGGGGTCTCAAGTGCAGTGTACTGGCACCATCACTGCTTGCCACAGCCTCGACCTCTTGGGCTCAGTTTCTTTTTTTTTTTTTTTTTTTTTTTTTTTGAGTTGGAGTCTTACTCTGTCGCCAAGACTGGAGTGCAGTGGCCACTCCCAGCCACCGCAGCCTCGACCTGCTGGGCTCCGGCGGTCCTTCCGCCTCAGCCTTCCAAGTAGCCGGAATTACAGACATGCGTTACCACGTGAGGCTGATTTTTTAATTTTTATTGTAGAGATGAGGTCTCGCTGCCCAGGCGGGTCTCGAACCCGCACGCTCAGGCAATCCACTCACCTCAGCCTCCCAAAGGCGCGGGATTACAGGCTGAACCACCGAGCCCGGCTAGGGCTCAGTTTCTTGAGTGGCTGGAATTACAGGCGCATGCCACCATGCCAGGCTTTTTTTTTTTTTGAGTTGGAGTCTCACTCTGTCACCCAGACTGGAATGCGGTGGCACACTCACAGTCACCTCAGCTTTGACCTGCTGGGCTCAGGCGATCCTTCCGCCTCAGCCTTCCAAGTAGCTGAAACTACAGACGCATGCCACCATGCCCAGCGAGTTTTGTGATTTATTATAGAGACAAGGTCTCACCAAGTTGCCCAGCCTGGTCTCAAATCCCCAGGCTCAGGCAATCCTCTTCCCTAGGCCTCCCAAAGTGCTGGAATTACAGCCTGAGCCACCACGCCTGGTCCAAACATCCTCTCTCAAATCTGCCCTCACTATCCCAAAGTGCATTGACCTCTACTTTTCTAAATTTCTGTAATACTTGATCATGACACAGTTCACACTATGATTATACAATCAACCTTCTTCTTCCGTGGGTTCTGAATCAGCAGATTCTACCAACCACAGATCAGAAATATTTGAAAAATAAGATAATAATAATACAATAATAAAAATGAAAAACAACACAGTATAACATAACATTTACATTATATTATGTATCATAAGTATCTAGAGTTGATTTAAAATATACAGGAGGATATGCATATAGTATATGCAAATACTAGCCATATTATATCAGGGATTTGAGTACCCCAGGATTTTTTTTTCCTTGAGTTGGAGTCTCACTCTGTGCCCAGGCTGGAGTACCACTGCACTCCACTCCACAGAGTGATATTCCGACTCAAAAAAATAGGAGGAGGGACCCCCAAAAAACCAGAATTATCATTTTGGAGGGAAAGCCCCTTTCCCAGCTAGGAAAGTGTTCTAGGAACCCATCAGCATCAGTGTACCAGCTAGTGTTGTTGTGAGAGGCTATGTCCTGCTTCAGTGAATTTTTTTTGGCGATTCTTTCAACATTTGCCCATTTCATGGTGGGTGATTTACAAGAAAAACCTACCCGCACCGTGCTGAGTGTTCAACAGTTTTTAACCAAAAACAGCATGACCCCCCACCCCCGCGCGCCTTGTCCCACCCCCCCATTCACACAATCTAACCCCAAGCAACTTGTTTTTATCTCCTCTATTAAAAAGGCCTCAAAGGCATGATGTGGAAGAGGTGAAACAAAAAACGGCAGAAGCACTAAAAGGCATCAAAATGGACTACTTCAAAAACTGTTTTGAAACCGGTGGCTCAGCCTGTAATCCCATGCTTTGGGAGGCTGAGGTAAGTGAACTACCTGAGCCCGTGGGTTCGAGACCCGCCTGGGCAACTTGGAGAGACCTCATCTCTACAATAAATCAAAAATCAGCCGGGCGTGATAGCGCGTGCCTGTAGTTCCAGCTACTCGGAAGGCTGAGGCGGAAAGATCGCCGGAGCCCAGCAGGAGAGGCTGCGGTGGCCGGGAGCGGCCACTGCACTCCAGTCTGGGCGACAGAGTGAGACTCCAACTCAAAAAAAAAACAAAACTGTTTTTAGCAGTGGGAGAAGCATCTTGATGGGTGTATTGCCTCAACCGGAGAGTACTTTGAAGGAGACTGAAGTTTAAACATGTAAGAATAAATATACAATTTTTTATAAATTTTGGGGTTTTCGGGTCTCTCCTCACATACTCCCTCCTTTTGTTATAAAGATATTGTGGGTGAAAGTTTTTTCCTGCTAAGCACTTTATTGGCACCCCTTAGTATTTATTTTTACCCCCAACAATACTGAGCAAAGTATTAAATATATAGAATAATTTATTCAATTAAAAAGTATATTATATGAAAAACTAGGCCAGGCATGGTGGCTCAAGCCTGTAATTCCAGCACTTTGGGAGACCAAGGCGAGAGGATTGCCTGAGCCCAGGGGTTCATGACCAGCCTGGGCAACTTGGTGAGACTTTGTCTCTACAATATATCAAAAAATTAGCTGGCCATGGTAGTGTGCACCTGTAGTTCCAGTTACTTGGAAGGCTGAGGCAGAAGGATCGCCTGAGCCCAGCAGGTCGATGCTGGGGTGGCTGTGAGCATGCCACTGCACTCCAGCCTAGGCAACAGAGTGAGACTCAAAAAGAAAAGAAAAACTGAACGTAGCCGGGCTCGGTGGCTCAACCTGTAATCCCGTGCCTTTGGGAGGCTGAGGTGAGTGGATTGCTGAGCCCGCAGGTTTGATGCCCGCCTGGGCAGGCGAGACCTCATCTCTACAATAAATCAAAAAAATTAGCCGGGCGTGGTGGCGTGCGCCTGTAGCTCCAGCTACTCGGAAGGCTGAGGCGGAAGGATCGCTGGAGCCCAGCAGGTCGAGGCTGC
>NW_007247071.1:10643-13168 GCF_000164805.1 Carlito syrichta
CCCCCCCAGCCACCCAGGGGAGTTTTCTTCCGTGTCTTCCTTGTATCACGTTACAAGCCCACAGTAAGGCCTTGTCTGGGATCTATTTGGTCTCTTGTCAATTTCTGTTACATGAAAGCCTAAGAATCCATGGTTGGTAGTAATTAAAGCCAATAAATGAGATTTCACTGTAAATAAAAAGTTACAGTAACAATTTTCTCTTGGTTTTTTAGTCTTACTACCCACAGTAGGAAAGCAGGCCAAACTTGATAAATTCACAGAATTATGAAAAGGGCAACTTGACATTTGATGGCCTTACTGAGCCAATACTTTATGTTGGCTGTTGGAAAATAAATCACCTGTTTCTTAGGACAGAGCCTAGGGTTGCACATTAATTCCAAGTGGAATTTCCAAGTTGAATATGGGGCTCAGTATTGAAACATTTAGCAACCATTTTACTTACCTTTGGAGACAAAGTCACTTTTCTGGTAAGAAAATTGAGATAATTATCACTTAATCATCTTAATTGTTCCTACCAACATTAGAAAAAGTCGTGGAGTCTCAAATGCTATAATTATAGTGTCTTATTCAGCCTTTCTACTACAGCTGTTCCCTAAACACTCCTCCACCCCTCACTAAAATAGCTTCGTAAAATGATGCTGTTCAGCTTCTGGTTAGACTTTCGTAGTGTTTTTTTTTTTTTTTTTGAGTTGGAGTCTCACTCTGTCGCCCATGCTGGAGTACTGTGGCACACTCACGGCCACCACAGCCTCGACCTGCTGAGCTCAGTCAATCCTTCCACTTCAGCCTTACAAGTAGCTGGAACTACAGGCGTATGTCACCATACCCAGCTATTTTTTTTTTTATTTATTGTAGAGACACAGTCTCACCATGTTGCCCAGGCTGGTCTTGAACCCAGCCTATTTTTGCCTATAGGGTTCTCTAACCACACTTTAAGTTATACCTAAATTTAATTTTAATTCCAAACAATATTTCACAGCAGCAAATAAAAACAAGTACTTAGAAGTTTGCAAGTTTCTGATATGGGCAATAATATGGAGAAACAGAAAAATGGTGTTAGTATGGAAGTTAAGAAAGATTATACCAAAGTCCCTAATGATAAATCTCAGCCTAGCTAGCATAGTGAGACCTCATCTTTTACAAAAAAATTTTAAAAATAAGCTGGGCATGGTGGTGCAAGCCTGTAGTCCCAACTGCTCGGGAGACTGAGGCAAAAGGATCATCTGAACTTAGGAGACTGTGGCTGTGGTGAGCAGTGGTCATGCCACTGCTCTCCAGCCTAGGTGGCAGAGTGAGACTCTGACTCAAAAAAACTAAAAACGACAAAAAATGATAATCTTCCCTCTCCTCCCTGCCTAGGGAAACACAATATTTTCAAATTGCAGTCAAATTGTTCTGATAGCCAAAGGAATTACAGAATGTGATCTTGCATAGCTGACTTTTTAAAATTTTTTAATTTTTAATTTTTTATTATAAAGATGTGGGGTTCAGGTTTAGGTATACAAATGTTGATTATACAGGTACCCTTGTTGATGAGGGGTGCCCCTCTGTCCCCTAGTCATTTCCCTCAACTGCTGACTTTCTAAGATAGTTGAATATACCTTTAAGAATCAAAGCTAGCCGGATGTGGTGACTCACCCCTGTAATTCTAGCATTTTGGGAGGCAGAGGCAAGAGGATTGCCTGAGCCCACAGGTTCGAGACCAGCCTGGGCAACATGGTGAGACCTCATCTCTACAATAAATCAAAAAATTAGCTGGGCGTGGTGGCGCATGCCTAAAGTTCCAGTACTTGGAAGGCTCAAGTGGAAGGATGGTCTGAGCCCAGCAGTTCGAGGCTGTGATAGCTGTGAGTGTGCCACTGCACTCCAGCCTGGGCAACAGAATAAGACTGACTCAAAAAAAAAAAAAAGAATCAAAACTTCAAAATTATAATAATTCTTCTTTGAATACTTTCCAAGATGTATTATATTAATTTTATAATTTAATCAACTTCTTAATGATTGCAATCATCCTTATGAACATTGTTTCTTTTACTGCATAGTTGTAACAAATGGCACAGTGAGACAAAAATAAGTCTTGTTCATTACCATGCAATACCACAAACATTTGTTTGTTTGCCCTCTCCTTGCCAGACATGATGCTGAGTTCTAAGAATAGATATGAATGAAACCTGGGCCCTGTAACCAGGATTGCTCACTCTCACCGAAGGAACTTGAGAACTCAGGAAATGTACAGTGAGAGGTTGCTGACAACTGGCCTTGGATGAGTAAGCAAGAATCAGATCTTGAAGGACTTTAGACTTGACTCTGAAGTACATTAAGCAGGGACATAACCTGATCAGATTCAAAGTCTCACCCTAAAGGCATATGAAGAATGAGCAGAGTAGGGGCAAAACTGTAGACAATGAGATGAGCTCAGAGATGGCAGTCAGTCCAAATAAGAAAGGATGCCAACTTGGGGCAAGGTGTTAACATATTTAGGAGGTAGAACTGACAGGATCTGTGTCCTTATTTTTTTTTTTTTT
>NW_007247071.1:13188-18135 GCF_000164805.1 Carlito syrichta
CCACAGCCTCAACCTGCTGGGCTCCAGCGATCCTTCCACCTCAGCCTTCCAAGTAGCTGGAACTACAGGCATGTGCTACCATGCCCAGCTAATTTTTAAAATTTATTGTAGAGATGAGGTCTTGCCAAGTTGGCCAGGGGGGTCTCGAACCCGCGGGCTCAGGCAATCCACTCACCTCAGCCTCCCAAAGTGCTGAGATTACAGGCTGAGCCACCGGGCCCAGCCTCCTTTTTTTTTGAGTCAGAATCTTACTCTGTCATCCAGGCTGGAGTACAGTGGCATGCTCGCAGCCACCGCAGCCTCAACCTGCTGGGCTCAGGAGATCCTTCCACCTCAGCCTTCCAAGTAGCTGGAACTACAGGTACGCACTACCACACCCAGCTAGTTTTTGATTTATTATAGAGACGAGGTCTCGCCAAGTTCCCTGGGTGGGTCTCAAACCCTCAGGCTCAAGCAATCCTCTCGCCTTGGCCTCCCAAAGTGCTGGGATTACAGGCTGAGCCACCGAACCCGGCCCCTGTGTTCATCTTAATGGTGAAATAATGAAGAAGGAAGACTCTAGAATGATTTCCAGGGCTTATACCAGGACAACTAGAGAGATGATGCCCTTAGCCAAAATGGGAAATTCAGAAAGAATGGGCTTGGCAAGAAAGATACTGAGTTTAGTTTTTCATGTGTTTATTTGTCAAATATTGATGGGCCACTATAATGAGCCAATCACTGGGTTGGCACTGTGGACACACGGTTAGTAAAAAGAAACGTGATCCCTGGCCTGCTAGAGCTCGCAAGAAAGAATTAACTGAGTAATCATGTTAACTATATGTGTAAATGTCAACTGTGATGATTGCCAGAAAGAAAAAGACGTGGCTCTATAAGGGTTTATTCTTGGGGAGTTTTACCTCGTCAGGGGGTCAAGGGAGCTTCTTGAGGAATTAGTGCTAGAGCAGAGATAGGAAGGGCAAGTGGGAGTTAGCTAAGTGAAGGAGGAAAGAAAGATGTTCACAGAGGAAATACAATGTCCAAAGGCTCTGTAGTGGGAGTGTGGTATTTTCAAGGAACTCAGAGAAAACCAGTGTGGCTAGAGCAGGGAGGGAAGGAGGTAGAGCTGGTGAAGTGGACAAATGCCAAACCACAGAAGGTCTTGGAAGCAGGCCTGATGGGCAGCCCGTCTGCACCAACACGGCTATGTTGTAAAGACATTACATACTTCCTACCAGTTGATGAATAGCTGTTGCACTGAGTTTCTTTTGTGTTCCTCCTACTACACCACACACAGATCCAGCGGCCCAGATCCCCTTCTGTATCTCCCCAAGACCTAGCAACCAAAAAATGAACATCAGACATAATGTGGAAGGGGGAGGGGAGATTTTTAAGATGCTGGCATCTGTCCTGATGGGTCAGTACCAGTGCGATACTCGTTGTTAACTATTTTAACAAGAATAATGAGACACCTTTGAAGTAGGTAACATGATTAGAAAATACCACTCCAATTGCAGGGTAAATAAGAGATAAGAGACCAGGTGCGGCAGCTCACGCCTGTAATCCCAGCACTTTGGGAGGTGGAAGTGAGAAGATTGCCTGAGCCCAGGAGTTGGAGACCTGCCTGGGCAATTTAGCAAGACTTTGTCTCTACAGTAAATCAAAAAATTAGCCAGGCATGGTGGTGCACACCTGTAGTTCCAGCTACCTGAAAGGCTGAGGCGAAAGGATCGCCTGAGCCCAGCAGATCAAGGCTGCATGGCCATGAGTGTGCCACTGCACTCCAGCCTGGGTGACAGAGTGAGACTTCGACTCAAAAAAAAAATAACGTTTGTTATCTTAATTTCTTTTTGGATTGTTCATTGCTAGGATACAATTGATTTTTGAGTGTTGCAGCTTCACTGAATTCACTATTAACTCTAACAGACTTTTTGTGGATTCCATAGTTTCTACACATAAGATTGTCATCTTTGTAGAGGGATAATTTTACATCTTCATTTCCAGTTTGGATGCCTTTTATTTATCCATTTTTCCTAATTGCTCTGGCTAGGACTTCCCTCACTATGCTGAAAAAAGAGGCAAAAGCAGGCATCCTTGTCTTATTCCTCATCTTGGCAAAAAAAGCTTTAATCTTTCTTTTTATATATATATTTTTTATTTTAAAGATGTGGGGTACAATTCAAGATTAGGTGTACAAGTGGACATTGTCCAGGTAAAGTTTGGGTCTCCCTTTGGTCTCCACTTTCCTGATCTGAATCAGGTACACTTATTGATGTTGTGTTTCCCCTGCCCCCACCCACATCCCGGCTCACTCCGTCATCCAGACTGGAGTGCAGTGGCCGCTCCCAGCCACTGCAGCCTCGACCTGCTGGACTCCGGCGATCCTTCCGCCTCAGCCTTCCGAGTAGCTGGAACTACAGGCACGTGCTACCATGCCCGGCTAATTTTTTGATTTTTATTGTGGAGATGAGGTCTCGCCAAGTTGCCCAGGCGGATCTCAAATCTGCGGGCTCAGGCAATTCACTCACCTCAGCCTCCCAAGGCGCGGGATTACAGGCTGAGCCACTGAGCCCGGCTGCCAATCCCTTTCTTATAGTATTATGATAAACGTTCAGGGTCCCCTTCATTTTTAACTTTTCACCATTAAATATGATATTAGACCAGGCACAGTGGCTCATACCTGTAATCCCAGCACTTTGGAAGGCCGAGGCAGGAGCTTTGCTTGAGCCCAGTAGTTTGAGACCAGCCTGGGCAACACAGTGAGACCGTGCCTCTATAAAAAAAAAAATCCAAAAATTAGCCAGGTGTGCTAATCAGGTGGCATGCATGTAGTCCCAGCGACTACATGGAAGGCTGAAGTGGGAGAATCATAGTCCTGAAGTTGGAGGTTGCAGTGAGTTATGATCACACTACTGCATTCCAGCCTGCGCAATAGAGCAAGACCCACATCTCAATCAATGTCAATCAGTTTCAATGGATAAATAAACTGTGGCACATCTAGACAATGGAATAGTATTCAGTACTAAAAAGAAATGAGCTGTCAAATCATGAAACGACCTAGAGAAAATTTAAATGTATGTCCGTATGTGAAAGAAGTCAATCTAAAAAGGCTACATACTGTATGTATGATTTCAACTATAGATGGCAATCTGGAAAAGACAAAACTGTGGAGACAATAAAAAGATCAGTGCTTGCCAGGGAAAGAGGGAAGGAAGGATGAATAGGTGAAGTGCAGAGGATTTTTAGTGCAGTGAAACTGTTTTGTACAATATTCTAATGGTCCATACATGTCATTATACATTTGTCAAAATCCACAGAACACAAAATACCAAGAGTGCATCCTAAAGTAAACTACAGACTTTTAGTGATAATGGTGTACTCATGTAAATCAGTTGTGACACATGTACCACTCTGGGTCAGGCACAGTGGCTCACGCCTATAATCCCAGCACTTTGGGAGGCTGAGGCAGGAGGATTGCTCGAGCCCAGGAGTTCAAGACCAGCCCAGGCAACATAGCGAGACTTTGTCTCTACAAATAAATCAAAAGATTAGCCTGATATGATGGTGTGTGCCTGTAGTCCTGGCTACTTGGGGGGTGGAGGCAGGAAAATTGCTTGAGCTCAGTGGCTGGAGGCTGCAGTGAGCTAAGATCACATCACTACACTCCAGTCTGGGCAATATAGCAAGACCCTGTCTGTCTCTACAAAAAAGTAATAATAATAATGTACCACTCTGGTGCAGATGTCGATAGTGGGGAAAGCAGTGCATATGGGGAGCAGGGAGTACTTGGAAATTCTGTGTACTTTCTGCACAATTTTGCTGTGAACCAAAAACTGTTCTAAAAAATAAAGTTTATTAAAAGAAACTAATAAAACGGCCAGGCTCAGTGGCTCAGTCTGTAATCCCAGCACTTTGGGAGGCCAAGACAAGTGAATTGCCTGAGCCTGCGGGTTCAAGACCAGGCTGGGCAACTTGGCGAGACCTTGTCTCTACAATAAATATAATAATAATAATTAATAATAATAATAGAGGCTCTGTGCAAAAAATGTTCAAGTCATAAAAGACTTTCCAAAGTAAGTGGAAATTATCTTGCCCTCTCCTGCCTCAGTCTGGTCTCCAGAAAGAAGTGGTGTCGGCGGTGAAGCTGCCTCCTTCTGTAAGCCAGTTACTGCAGAAACCAGTTATGGCTGCAGTGCACAGAGCTTTGCACTTGTGAAAATGCTCTCATGCCACGTGCATTGCTCTGGACTTTGCTTTTCCTTCTGCACTTGGGATATCTCTCCCATACTGCCCGCCTCCTCTTGCTTAGTGTTTTAAATCTCTGTCCAGGGCTTCTGGGCTCAGGGGTGGGTTCTGAGGCCTCTGCCCAGGTTCATGTTCCAGCTCTGCCCTTCCCAACTCTGTGGTTTTGGGGGCTGAACTTGCTCAGTCTCTCATCGATAGGAATAGGACAGATGCAGCAGTCAGTGGTGGGGAGTGAGGGGCAAATTTCAGTGTTTCACTTCTATAAATAATGCTAATGGCCCAGGCATGGTGACTCAGCCTATAATCCCAGCACTTTGAGAAAGTTGAGAGGATTGCCTGGGGGGGGGGGCGGGGGCGGGAGCTGGTTAAAGACCAGCCTGGGCGACTTGGTGAGACCTCATCTCTACAATAAATCAAAAAATAAGCTGGGCATGGTAGTGTGTGCCTGTAGTTCCATCTCCTTGGAAGGCTGAGGCGAAAGGATCACCTAAGCCCAGCATTTGAGGCAGTGGTGGCCGTGAGCATGCCACTGTACTCCAGCCTGGGTGACAGAGTGAGACTCCAACTCAAAGTAATAATAATAATAATGCTAATATGTGTGTGTAGTTGTAAAGGTATTTTTGTAAAATAAATTCATTAAAACAGAAAAAAATAGCCGGGCTCGGTGGCTCAGCCGGTAATCCCGCGCCTTGGGAGGCTGAGGTGAGTGGATTGCCTGAGCCC
>NW_007247071.1:18335-23493 GCF_000164805.1 Carlito syrichta
CCAACTCAAAAAAAAAAAAAAACCAGAAAAAAATGATAAATTGAAGTTCATCCATTTTTTTTCTCTTCAAATGCGTTTTTTAAGACAATGAAATACAAGCTGCAGACTCGGAGCAAATATGTGCACAACACATAGTATCTGATACTTGTAGCCAAAATATATTAAGAGTTCTTACAATTCAATTAACAAAAAGACAAACCAGTTTTTAAAACTAGGCAAGAGATTTGAACAGACCCTTCCCCTCAGAAGCTATACAAATGGCAAATAAACTAATGAAAAGATGCTCAGTGTCATTTGTCATTAGAGAAATGCTATCCAAAGCCATAGTTGAGATACCACTCCACATCTACTGGAATGACTAAAATTGAAAGATTGACCATATCAACTGTTGGTGAGGATACAGAACAGCTGGAACACTCACATACTGTCTGTGCGAATGCAGAATAGCACAGCTGCTCTGGAAAGCAGTTTAGCAGTTTCACATACTATTAACATAAGACCCAGCAATTCCACTCCTAAGATTTACTCTAGAGAAATGAAAATGTCCACACAAAGACTTGTGTATAGCTTTATTCAGAATGGCCACAGACTGAAAACACCCAAATGGCATATCTCTACAATAGAATACTATTCAGCAACAACAAGGAGTAAAATTGACACAAGCAACAAACAACATGAATTTCAAAAACATTATGTCAAGTAAAATAACTAGACCAAAGAGACTACGTACAATATATTCTGCTTATTTGAAATTCTAAAAAATCAGTGATTGCCACAATTGCCTGGGTTGGAGGCGGAGGTTGACTGCAAAGGAGCCCAAGGAAAATTTTTAATGGAAAGATTCTATATCTTGATTGTGGCAGTGGCTATGCAATGATATATATTTGTCAAAATTCATTTAACTGTACAATCAAAATAACTAAATTTTATTGTACCCAAATTATATTCCAATAAAGCTGATTTTTTCTCTTTTTTTTTTTCTGTTTAGATTCAGGAGGTACACATACATGTTTCTTACATGGACATACTGTGCAGTAGTGGGGATTGGGTCTCAGGTGGGCCATTCCCCAGATAGTAAACATTGTGCCCTGTAGGTAGTTTCTAAACCCTAACTCCACTCCCCACTCCCCTCTTACTGGCATCCCCAGTGTCTATTATTTCCATCTTTGTGACTGTTTAACTCCCACATATAAAACTGATTTTTGAGTAAACAATATTTAAGGTTAAAATTACAGGAGTTGGTAGATTTCTATAGGGTGAACTTATGGAGAGGAATGAACAAGAGTTATGCAACTGACTGAATGACAAAGGGTTTATGGGGTGAAATCAAGAGTTCACTTTGTCTATGGAGTGTAGGTACCTTTGAGATACCTGAGAAGAGTCCTCAACGAGGTCACTTGGTCTAAAGATTCAAAGAAGTCTTAGGTAACAGATAAAAGACCTGTGAGTCATCTGCACCGTAGTGGGAATTGAAAGAACGTCAGATGCTCACTTCAGCAGCACATATCCTAAAATTGGAAAGATTCAGAAAAGATTAGCATATCAATAGTTTGAATTCTTTTTTTTGAGTCAGAGTCTCACTCTTTCACCCAGGCTGGAGTGTAGTGGCACACTCTTGGCCACCTCAGCCTCAACCTACTGGGACCAGGCAATCCTTCTGTCTCGGCCTTCCAAGCAACTGGAACCATAGGCATGTGCCACCATGCCTGGATAATTGATTTATTGTAGAGATGACATCTCGCCATGTTGCCCAGGTTGGTCTTGAACCCCTGGGCTCAGGCAATCCTCTTGCCTCCACCTCCCAAAGTACTGGGATTACAGGCATGAGCCACCATGCCCAGCCTGAAAATTATTTTTAAAAAAGAATGTTGAGTGAGGAAAGGAAAAGCCAAGACCAGGCCTTTTAAGGAACACCACACTTTAAAGGCCAGAGACAGGAAGATGAAGCTACAAAGGAATCATAGAAGCACTTCTATCAGAAAGACAAAATAAGAGCGCTTGAAACACTTAGGGCACATCTGGGTGGAGATGCCAAGACACATCAAAACCAGGTGCAGTGGCTCACACCTGTAATCCCAGCACTTTGGGAGAAGGAGGCAAGAGGATTTCCTGAGCCCAGGAGTTCGAGACCAGCCTGGGTAAAATGGCGAGACCTTGTCTCTACAATAAATCAAAAAATTGACTGGGTGTGGTGGCACACGCCTGTAGTTCCAGTTACTTAGAAGGCTGAGGCCAAAGGATTGCCTCAGCCCAGCAGGTTGAGGCTGCTGTGGCCGCGATCATGCCACTATACTCTAGCCTGGGTGACAGAGTGAGACTTCAAAAAAAAAGAAGAAGAAAGAAAGAAAATACAGATCAGTCAGGAAATCTGAAGAGAGATCAATGAACGAGAAATCAGCTTAGGACTCATTCACACAAAAGTAATGAGTTAAAGTCACATGAGGTCCTTAAACATTTGAGGAAACAGAGGAGACCACACTGGAAATCACTACATTTATAGGAGTAGTTGGAGAACATAGATTTGGAAAAGAACGATGTGGAGATTAAGGAACAAGAAACTTTAAAGAAGGAGGCAGGCCGGGAGTGGTGACTCATACCTGTAACCCCAGTCACTTTGGGAGGCTGAGGGGGGAGGTTTGCTTGAGCCCAGAAGTTCAAGACCAACCTGGGCAACATAGAGAGACCTTGTCACTATAAAAAAAAAAAAAAATAGCTAGGCTTGGTGGCACATGCCTGTGGTCACAGCTACTCAGGAGTTTGAGGCAGAAGGATTGCCTGAGCCCAGGAGGTCGCAGCTGGGGTGAGCTGTGATCGCGCCACTGCACTCCAGCCTGGGTGACCGACTGGGTTCCGACACCAAAGTAAGATAAAGAAAGAGGCAGAGGAAAACTGCCAAAAGCTGCCGAAACATCAGTGTTTGGACTGAGAAGTGTTCTCTGGGGTAATTAAAATATTGTGTTTATGTGTTGTGCTGTGCTATGCTATGTTATATCATATCACTATTATTTTTGTTTTGTTGTGTTTTGTTTTTTGAGTTGAAGTCTCACTCTGCCGCCCAGGCTGGAGGGCAGTGGCATGCTCATGGCTACTGAAGCCTTGACCTTCTGGGCTCAGATGATCCTTCCGCCTCACCTGTCTAAGTAACTGGAATCATAGGCATGCACCAACATGCTGATTTTTTGATTTATTGTAGAGATGAGATCTCGCCAAGTTCCCCAGGCTGGTCTCGAACACCCGGACTCAAGCAATCCTCTTGTCTCTGCCTCCCAAAGTGCCTGGATTACAGGTGTGAATCACTGTGCCCGGTTTATGGCTTATTATTATTTGGGGGACTCTAGGAAGACCAGTTTTAGTCAACTGTTGGGGTGGAGACTGAACTGAGGAGGGCTGTGAAGTACACAGTAGATAAGGAGGTAGAGATGGTGGCTCTGAAGCAACCAATGGTGAAGGAGAGCATAGGGCAAAGGAACATTCTTCTACTTGTCTTTTTGGTTTTTGACTTTTTGTTGTTTTATTTTTATTTATTTTTTGAGTGGGAATCTCCCTCTGTCACCCAGGCCAGAGGGCAGGGGCACGCTCATGGCCACCGCAGCCTCGACCTGCTACCTCAGCCTTCCAAGTAGCTGGAACTACAGGCACGCACTATCACACCCAGCTAATTTTTGATTTATTGTAGAGAGAGATCTCACCAAGTTGCCCAGGTGGGTCTCCAACCTGCGGGCTCAGGCAATCCACTCACCTCAGCCTCCCAAAGTGGGATTACAGGCTGAGCCACCGAGCCTGGCTTGTTATTTGTTTTAGAGATGGGATACATTGACACATGTTTACAGAAAAGTAGAAACAACAGATAGCAAAAGGTTGACTAGAAAAATAGAGAGAGGGACCATGGGAGAACATGAGCCACATGGAAAGGAAGGAAATAAGACCTGGAGCTGGGATGGAGGGATCATCAGCAGACAGGGAGAGAGGCCAGAAGCTTCCATATTCTCAAGGAAGTAGAAGACCATCCACTGAGAGGAACGTGGCAGGAGAGGATGGTGATTTGAGAGTAGCAAAGATTGGACAGGCCACCCGGAGGAGGGAAACGAGACATATAAGGGACAGTGGTGCTCCACCAGCTTCCCCATCCCCAAGATCCTTCACCATGTCCGAGTTCACAGCCAACAGCCAGCACCTGCACCCATTAGTCCCAGGGCTGACCCTCGGCAGGAGGAGCCATTTGCCTGGAAAGTCAGAAGTGTGTGGGCATTTAGGAATCTCCAGGGGCAAGAGGAGACCCTAAAGGTGGTAATGGACTGAGAAAAAAGCATGAGTGAAAGTTCTAGTAATTCTTGATAGGATATTGATTAAGAATGTGAGCTCTGAGGCTGGGCACAGTGGCTCACGCCTGTATTCCCAGCACTTTGGGAGGCGGAGGCAAGAGGATTGCCTGAGCCCAGGTGTTTGAGACCAACTTGGGCAACATGGCAAGACATTGTCGCTACAATAAATCAAAAAATTACTGGGCGTGGTGGCACATGCCTGTAGTTCCACTTACCTGGAATGCTGAGGTGGAAGGATCACCTGAGCTCAGCAGGTTAAGGCTGTGGTGGCCGTAAGTGTGCCACTGCACTCCAGCCTGAGTTCTGGCATCAAACTGCCTGAGCTCAAATCCTATCTCCAACATTGATCCTGGCAAATTAGATGACATTCATTTGATCTTGAACAGGATATTTTACCTCTTTGCGCCTTGGTTATCTCACCTGAAATACTGGGATTTTTTTTTTTTTTTTGGTGAAATATACACATTATAAAATAAATCATTTTAATCATTTTTAGGTGTACAGCTCAGTGGCATTAAGCACAATAACACTGTTTTTCAACCATCACCATCCATGTGCAGAACTTGTGCATCCTCCCAAACTAAAACTCTATACCCATTAAACATTAACTCCCCATTCCCTCCCCTCCTCCCCACAAGCCCTGGCAACCGCTATTCTACTTTCTGTTTCTATGAATTTGACTACTCTAGGGACCTCATACAAATGAAATCACACAGTACTTATCCTTTTGTGTCTGGCTTGTTTCACTTAACATCATATCCTAAGCCTAACGTTTCATCCATGTTGTAGCATGTGTCTGGATCTCCTTCCTTTCTTTTTTTTTTTTTTTTTTTTTT
>NW_007247071.1:23513-30280 GCF_000164805.1 Carlito syrichta
TGAGTTGGAGTCTCACTCTGTCACTCAGACTGGAGTCCAGTGGCCGCTCCCAGCCACCGCAGCCTCGACCTGCTGGGCTCCGGCGATCCTTCCGCCTCAGCCTTCCAATAACTGGAACTACAGGCGCGTGCTACCACACCCGGCTAATTTTTGCTTTATTGTAGAGGTGAGGTCTCGCCAAGTTGCCCAGGCGGGTCTTGAACCCACGGGCTCAGGCAATCCACTCACCTCAGCCTCCCAAAGGCGCGGGATTACAGGCTGAGCCACCGAGCCGGCTCTCCTTCCTTTCTAAGGCGGAACAATATCTCATTGTATGGATAGACCAAATTTTGTTTTTCCATTCTCCTATCGATACACATTTGTGCTGCTGTTTCTATTGGCTATTGCGAATCACAAACGTGGGTGTACAAATATCTGTTTGAGTTCCAGCTTTCAATTATTTTGAGTATATACTCAGAAATGGAATGGCTAGATCCTATGGTCATTCTACACTTTTTTGAGGAGGAAATAATATTTTCTTTGTGTGTGTGTGTGTCTGTGTGTGTGTGTGTGTGTTGGAATCTCACTCTTGCCCAGGTTGGAGTGCAGTGGCACGATCATGGCCACTGCAGCCTCGACCTGCTAAACTCAGGTGAGGCGATCTTTCTGTGTCAGTCTTCCAAGTAGCTGGAACTACAGGCACGCGCCACCACATCTGGCTAATTTTTAAGTTTTATTGTAGAGACAAGGTCTCTCCAAGTTGCTCAGGCTGGTCTTGAACCCCTGTGGTCAGGCAATCTTCTCATTTCCGCCTCCCAAAGTGCTGGGATTATAGGTGTGAGCCACTGCACCTGACTAATGTTCTCAACTATTATAAAAATGTTAAGCATTATGATCATTGCTGGTGGTAAACTTCTAAGCGATGGTGAAGAAAGGTCTAGAGAGTGGACCTTACCATGAGAGTGGAAGTAAAGTCACTGGAGCTGAGGCTGAGGCGCTTAGGGTGCCGTGTGACATAAGTCATCTTCATACACTCTACAGTCCCCTAGGAAAATAACATAATACAGAGAAGTGTTGAGTTTGGGAAAGAAATAAAAAATGATAGGTGTGATTGATAAATGTCAGTGATAAGCAGAGAAGGGAGTATGATGCTTAAATGAAGAAGACATTGAATAGGGACAAAGATGACTGGCTTGAAAGTGGCAACCCAAAGCTAGGGCAACACCGAGATTCTTCTTCCTGTCCTGTGGTCAGTACAGCACAGGACACTGAAAATTTGACTCTCAGAGAACTGAATGTTCTTAGGGAAGGCTTGGGTTCCAGTTAAAACAAGGAAGTGTGAAAGACCCTCTCCAAAGAAAATGAGCATTTGGGAAAAGAGGAAGCTAGAAAGCCTTTCAGATGGAGTGGGGGCTGGGAGCCGCTGTTCTGCAAGTGAAAGCGACCAGGGAACTAGTCAGATCTGCGTTTTGAACTGCGACCAATGATGGGCGTGGTAGGCAGAGTAATGGATACCCAAAGATGTCTACAGGCTGATCCCAGGAACCTGGAAATTTGCAGATGTGATTAAATGAAGGATTACTCTTGGGGAGACTATCCTGGATTATCCTTGGGGAGATTATCTGGGTGGGACCAATGTAATCATAAAGATCCTTATAAGAGGGAGGCAAGGGAGTCAGAGTCAGAGATGTGAGCCAGGCAAGTCTATAATCCCAGTACTTTGGGAGGCGGAGGCAAGAGGGTTGCCTTAGTCCAGGGGTTTGAGACCAGCCTGGGCAACTTGGCAAGACCTCATCTCTACAATAAATTAAAAAAATTAGCCAGGCATGGTGATGAGCATCTGTGGTTTCAGCTACCTGGAAGGCTGAGACGGTCGAGGCTGCAGTGGCCGTGAGCATGTCACTGCACTCCATCCTGGGTGACAGAGTAAGACTCCGATAAAAAAAAAAAAAAAGAAAAAGGAAGAAAAAAATTTATGGTTCAACAAATTACTATTTTTGAACAACCCTGTTGAAAATACTTTTAATATGCCTTAATGATTTACAAAAAACATCCTAAAGTGGTAAATATAGTTTATTTGCCATTTAGAGTTTTCTTTTTACATTATTCGTGAGCACATTGAACTTCCTGCCTATTAAATGTGTATAAAATATAAGGATTGAGAACTTTAAAGCCAAGATAAAATTGCCTCAGAAACTCAGAAATTCTTGAAGAATCTTTTCTGTAACTTTCTTTCCTTCTTTGTATTCTTTGACATTCATTTCAGTCCCCAGTTTCTAAAAATTACTTGCTGAGATCAGACTTGATATCACGTTCTTCTTACAATAACTATTCTAAACTCAAATGTTTTGGCTACAAAACTACATTTAATTTGACCCTGTTCTTTCACAAGCCTGTGCCCTGAGCTATTTAATCTATCTAACAGCTAGAAATCTTAATTAAATCATGTGAACACAGTAGTTTTTCTTCTTCAATAGTTCCATTATATTTAATTTGCATTTCCTTGTCTTTAAAATAAAGCATAGAATCATTGTTTTGCTGCTATTGGGAGTGTATCTGCTAAGGTCTTTTTGGGAAGAGGCAGTCGTTTTAGAAATATGTGCTGGGGCCCAGCACCAAACCAAGGATTTCAAAAGAATTCTCCACTGTTCAAATGTTTGGAACCTTCCAAACATTCAGCAGGAGTCACACAGTCTTTCTTTCTTTTCTTTTCATTTTCTTTCTTTTTTTTTTGAGTTGGAGTCTCACTCTTGGCACCCAGGCTGGAGTGCAGTGGCAGGCTCATGCTAGGTTCAGGTGATCCTTCCACTTTAGTCTTCCAAGGAGCTGGAACTACAGGTGCACACCACCACACCCAGCCCAGGCTGGTCTCAAACCCGCAGTCTTAGGCAATCCTCTCACCTTGGCCTCCCAAAGTGGTGGGCTATAGGCTGAGCCACTGCGCCCAGCCCTGAGTCATTGTCTTTCATTCCTAATTTGTCTTACAGTTAAATTAACATAACATTGGACAAAACATCTATCCCATTCGATCAGCACATCAAAACTGTGAGGTGAGATCATTCAAATCAATCTCCTCTGAAGCTTCAATGGATAATACGACTTGACCAAGATGGCCCTCACTGTGCTGAATCTCACTCAACTAGTAAATAGCAAGGGGCCAAAATAAACTCTGGGCTTTTGATACCAAAGTCTTGGGTCTTATTTTCTGTAACAGGATGATATAATTCATACCAGTGTGTCAATCACAGCTCTCAGAGGTTTTCTTTGGAGCACCACTGCACAGGTGAAGAAGAAAGACAATATTGAAGTGACCCCAACAGGTAAGTGTCGTGACTAAGCAACTGTAGCAATCTGGGTCCACTCAAGAGACAGACCCCACATGCTGGGTTAAACAGGGAAGCTGAATGCGAGAATTATTAATTATGATGAAAGAGTAATAAGATAGAAGCAAACTCTATTTTTTTACCCTAGGGTGAGGGAGCGAACCCAAGGAAAGATAGATTTGGAAGGAGTTCAGATCTCCTGGGAAAAGGTGTGGTTTGGCTTACCGGATAGCAGAGTTCACTGGTTTGGCCAGACCACAGCTGGTCTGCAGTTGTTGGGCAAGCAATAAGCCACCCTCCAGAGTGCAGGCGGGGAGAAGGGGCAGAGGGGATCAGCAACTGGTGGTGTGGGTATACAGGGGAAGTCTGGGTGCCAGGAGGGGGAGAAGACCTTGGTGTGCAATCTGCGTTGGCAGGCAGGTGCCGCTTGCAGAGAGAGCTGCTGCTGAGTGTGAGATCCTCTTGCAGAGTCAAGAGACTTTCAGCACCTGCAGGATGTGTGGGGCTCTAGTTTTTATGTCAAGAGGCCCAGGGAAAGGTTTTCTTTGTTTGTTTGTTTTGTTTTGAGTTGGAGTCTCACTCCGTCGCCCAGACTGGAGTGCAGTGGCACGCTCCAGGCCACCACAGCCTCGACCTGCTGGGTTCCGGCGATCCTACCACCTCAGCCTTCCAAGTAGCTGGAACTACAGGTGTGCACTACCATGTCCGGCTAATTTTTGACTTATTGTAGAGACGAGGTCTCACCAAGTTGCCCGG
Organism: Carlito syrichta; assembly: GCF_000164805.1. NCBI lineage: Eukaryota > Metazoa > Chordata > Mammalia > Primates > Tarsiidae > Carlito > Carlito syrichta. The sequence continues at coordinate 27,572 of NW_007247071.1, forward strand.
GTGGGTCTCAAACCCACAGGCTCAGGCAATCCACTTACCTCGGCCTCCCAAAGCGCTGGGACTACAGGCTAAGCCACCGAGCCTGACGAAAGATTTTTATTTATTTATTTATTTTAGAAAGCATGATTTATTGAGAGGACAAAGAAGTTCCCACATTGGGAGGGGACCTGAAGGGGTTGCCCCCAGGGAAAGGTTATTGCCAGGCTGGGCCTACAAGGACACAAGGTCTGACTTTCAAAATTTTAGAACCTGCCTGGCACAATGGCTCACGCCTGTAATCCCAGCACTTTGGGAGGCAAAGGCAAAAGGACTGCCTGAGTCCAGGGATTCGAGACCAGCCTGGGCAACTTGGCAAGACCTTGTCTCTATAATAAATAAATAGCTGGGCTAGGTGGCTCAGCCTGTAATCCCGCGCCTTGGGAGGCTAAGGTGAGTGGATTGCCTGAGCCTGTGGGTTCGAGACCCACCTGGGCAACTTGGCGAGACCTCATCTCTACAATAAATAAAAAATCAGCCGGGCGTGGTAGCGTGCGCCCGTAGTTCCAGCTACTTGGAAGGTTGAGGCGGAAGGATCGCCGGAGCACAGCAGGTCGAGGCTGCGGTGGCCAGGAACGGCCACTGCACTCCAGTCTGGGCAACAGAGTGAGACTTCGACTCAAAAAAAAAAATTGTAGCCGGGCTCGGTGGCTCAGCCTGTAATCCCGCGCCTTGGGAGGCTAAGGTGAGTGGATTGCCTGAGCCTGTGGGTTCGAGACCCACCTGGGCAACTTGGCGAGACCTCATCTCTACAATAAATAAAAAATCAGCCGGGCGTGGTAGCGTGCGCCCGTAGTTCCAGCTACTTGGAAGGTTGAGGCGGAAGGATCGCCGGAGCACAGCAGGTCGAGGCTGCGGTGGCCAGGAACGGCCACTGCACTCCAGTCTGGGCAACAGAGTGAGACTTCGACTCAAAAAAAAAAATAATAATAATTAGCTGAGTGTGGTGGTATGTGCCTGTAGTTCCAGCTACTTGGAAGGCTGAAGTGGAAGGAAGGATCACCTGAGCCCAGCAGGTCGGGGCTGTGGTGGCCACGAGCCTGCCACTGCACTACAGCCTGGGCGACAGAGTGAGACTCCAACTCAAAAAAAACAAACAAAAAAAAGGAAGAAGAATTAACACAAGGACCCCAGGCTGGGCGTGGTAGCTCAAACCTGTAATCCCAGCACTTTGGGAGGCCAAGGTGAGGGGACTGCCTGAGCCCACAGATTCAAGAACAGACTGGGCAATTTGGTGAGATCTCTTCTCTATAATAAATTTAAAAAATTATCTGGGCGTGGTGGTGTGCACCTGTAGTTCTGGCTACTTGGAAGGCTGAGGTGGAAGGATTGCCTGAGCCCAGTAGGTTGAGGCTGCAGTGGCCATAAGTATCCACTGCACTCCAGCCTGGGCGATAGAGTGCAACTCCAACTCAAAAACAAAATGAAAGAAAAGAAAATGGTCAGTATAACAAGAAGTGCAAATACCTCTAGCAGGTGTGAACTCTGGGCTTTCAGAATTGGATTATTTGGCTAGGGCTGTCCTGAAAGCTGCCTGTCTACTTTCTTTCTTTCTTTTTTTTTTTTTTGAGTTGGAGTCTCACTCTGTCACCCAAACTGGAGTGCAGTGGCCGCTCCCGGCCACCACAGCCTAGACCTGCTGGGCTCCTGCAATCCTTCCGCCTCAGCCTTCCGAGTAGCCGGAATTACAGGTGCGTGCTACAACGCCCGGCTGATTTTCGATTTATTGCAGAGATGAGGTCTTGCCAAGTTGCCCAGGCGGGTCTTGAACCCGCGCTGTCTGCTTTCTATGGCAGACCCTGGAGGCAGCAGGAGGAAGGAGTCTGGGCTGCCTCTTCCCCTGTGCTTTCCTCCTCAGCCACCTGTCTCAGGCACAGGCTGGGATACCTGAGTCTGTCTTTTTCCTGTGGGAGCTTCTTCCTTGCTTCTTCCCACAGTCTATCTCAGACTGAGGGCAGAGCTGGATAAAGCTCACCTGGAGCAGAGTCACACAAAGCAAGACACTTTCCTGTTTGAGCTACAGTTGTAGCTTATTAACTGCAGGGAAGACAAACAAAAAAATAAGTCAGTTAGCAAGCGGTTTATAAAGTGCTTACTCAAGAAACACATCTCCATAAATGCTTCACTCTGTTTTTTTAAACCCTGGGATTTTTTTTTTAATCACTTTATTTTGACCATTAAGGTTTATTTTTATTTTCTGTTTTAGTAGTGGTCTCGCTCTGTCACTCAGGCTGGAGTGCAGTGGACGCTCACAGCTCACTGCAGCCTCGACCTGGGCTCAGGTGGTCCTTTCACCTCAGCCTCTTGAGTAGCTGGAACTACAGGTGTGTGACACCGTGCCTGGCTACTTTTAAAATTTTTTTGGAGAGATGAAGTCTTGTCATGTTGTCCAGGCTGGTTTCTTGGAGAGATGAAGTCTTGTCATGTTGCCCCGGCTGGTTTCCTGGGCTCAGGCAATCCTCCTGTCTCAGCTTCCCAAAGTGCTGGGATTATAATCGTGAACCACCACGCCCAGACCAGAGTTTTATATCTACTCTTTACTCTATTCACCTTATTCTTTTTTTTAATTTTTTTGAGTGGGAGTCTCACTCTGTCGTCCAGACTGGAGTGCAGTGGCTGCTCCCCGCCACCCCAGCCCCCACCCGCTGGGCCCCGGCGATCCTTCCCCCCCAG
>NW_007247071.1:30300-31070 GCF_000164805.1 Carlito syrichta
TTTTTTTTTTTTGATTTATTGTAGAGATGAGCTCTCTACAATAAATCAAGTTGGCCAGGTGGGTCTTGTATGGCCAAGTTGGTCAGGCGGGTCTTAAACCCGCGGGCTTAGGCAATCCACTCACCTTAGCTTCCCAAAGGCGTGGGATTACAGGCTTAGCCACCGAGCCCGGCTTATTTATTTATTTTTATTGTAGACACGAGGGTTCACCATGTTGCTCAGGCTGGTCTCAAACCCCTGAGCTCAGGCAATCCTCTTGCCTCAGCCTCCCAAAGTGTTGGGATTATAGGCATGGCCTTATTCACTTTATTCTGTCAGGAAAACTTAAAGTGTCTTAAATGTCTGTGGCTCAAAGTAAGTTTGATTCCATTGCCACCTTCTCCAGGTGTTCTTGCTTGTACTTTCAAAACATAAGTGCTCTTGCACTGTCCAGTTAGCATTTCTTAATTTAAAGGCAATTGCCACTGAATTTAAGAAAGCAAGAAAGAAAAAATAAACAAGAAAAAGAAAAAAAAAACAACAAAACCACAGGCCAGGCATGGTAGCTCACGCCTGTAATCCCAGTATTTTGGGAGGCTGAGACAAGAGGATCCTTTGAGCCCAGGAGTTTGAGACCAACCTGGGTAACATAGTGAGACCTCCTCTCTACAAAAAACAGAAACAACCCCCCCCAAAAAAACCCAAAAATTAAAAAAGGAAAAAGAAAATAATAAACAAACAAGAACCAAAAATAAAGATAATTAAGTCAGTCTTTTTTTTTTTTTTTTTTT
>NW_007247071.1:31357-35608 GCF_000164805.1 Carlito syrichta
CCGGCTGATTTTTTGATTTATTGTAGAGATGAGGTCTCGCTGCCCCAGGCGGGTCTCGAACCCGCGGGCCCGCGGGCTCAGGCAATCCACTCACCTCAGCCTCCTAAAGGCGCGGGATTATAGGCTGAGCCACCAAGCCCGGCTAAGTCAGTCTTCTTTTAGCAACTAGAGACTAGATTGCCTGCTGTTTACCCAGCTCTTTTTTTTTTTTTCTGAGTTGGAGTCTCACTCTGTCGCCCAGACTGGAGTGCGGTGGCTGCTCCTGGCCACTGCAGCCTCGACCTGCTGGGCTCTGGCGATCCTTCAGCCTCAGCCTTCCAAGTAGTTGGAACTACAGGCGCGCGCTACCACGCCCGGCTAATTTTTTATTTATTGTAGAGATGAGGGCTCGCCAAGTTGCCCAGGTGGGTCTCGAACCCGCGGGCTCAGGCAATTCACTCACCTGGGCCTCCCAAAGCGCGGGATTACAAGCTGAGCCACCGAGCCCGGCCGTGTTTACCCAGTTCTAATCTTTTATTTTACTTTTACTTTTATTCTTAATTTTGGGGTCGAGGTCTTACTCTGACGCCCAGGCTGGAGTGTAGTGGTACCATCACGGCTCATGGTAGCCTCAAGTTTCTGATCTCAGTGAGGCGATCCTTCTGTCTCAGCTTCCTGAGCAGCTAGGACTACAGGCGTGTGTCACCATACCTGGCTCAGTTCTAATCTTTCAGTAAAAGACTAGAGCCTTTGGAAGACAAGAGGTAGAAAAAAGAAAAAAAATATATCATTGACAAAAGAATGGGAAAGAATCGGCTTCCCCACTGGGAGAAGCATGTGACTGTTTCTCTTGGATTTCCTTGCCAGTCTCCCACCTTGCTTGCAGCAAGGGGAATATTTGTAATTCTTGTTCTAGTCATGGAATCTCTCTTTCTCTCTCATTTGTGTGTGTGTGTGTGTGTGTGTGTGTGTGTGTGTATGTGTGTGTGTGTGTGTGTTTTAGAGAGAGGGTCTCACTCTATCTCCCAGGCTGAAGTGCAGTGATGCAATCATAGCTCACTGCAGACTCCAACTCTTGGGCTCAAGTGATCCTCCCACCTCAGCCTCCTGAGTAGGTGGGACTGCAGGCAGACACCACCACACCTGGATAATTTTTTTTATTCTTTTGTAGATACTAAGTTGTGCCATGTTGCCCAGGCTGGTCTCAAACTCCTGGCCTCAAGCAATCCTCTTCCTTCATTCAGCCTCCCAAAGTGCTGGAATCACAGGCTTGAGCCACCACACCTGACCAGATATATATTCTTTTTTTCTTTCTTTTTTTTTTTTTTTTTTTTGGTTTTTGAGTTGGAGTCTCACTCTGTCACCCAGGCTGGAGTGCAGTGGCACACTCACGGTCACCACAGTCTCGACCTGCTGGGCTCTGGTGATCCTTCCACTTTAGCCTTCCAAGGAACAGGAACCACAGGCAAGCACCACCATGCCCAGCTAATTTCTTTGATTTATTGTAGAGATGAGGTCTCGCCAAGTTGTCCAGGCTGGTCTTGAATCCCTGAGCTTAAGCAATCCTCTTGCCTCCACCTCTCAAAGTGGTGGGTATTTTTTAACTATTTAAGCACACAGAAGCAGACTTGAAGGCTGATGGCATCCTCAGAGGAGCCAAAAACCTGCCAGTGATCTTGTTGCTGAGATGGAGCGGTGGTTGATAGCACTAAGTTTCTGGGACATTATCAGCAAACATAATATGGAGCTTTCATTGTGCAGTGAGAGTTTGGTTTCTGAACTGACTCTGTCAGCAGAACTAGCCAGGAGCCATTAGCCAAAATTCCAACTCTGAATTAAACACACATTCTTCAAAAATGATCAGAGAAATTATGTAAATTCTAAAGAGGTCTCCTCACCTCTTGCCATTCCATAGAAAAATTAATTGGGGAAAAAGTAACTTTTCCTGTAAAATGGTAGTATAGTATCTGTTAATTGAGGACTCCAGTCTGTAGCCCCTTTTAACTTCATTTTTCTATCCCCAAAGTGAATACTAAGTCAAAAGCAACTGACCTTACAGACCAAGAAAATCAAACTCTAAGTTCATTGAAATTTCTTAAGTTCTCTGTACACATTCCCTAAATACTATATCTGTTCTTTAAAATATATCACATACACAAATGGTGTTGATGGGCTATAAAGTTTTCCTGGCACAAATGTAGTATGACCTGGAAAACACACTTCATCACTCATGACTAGAATGTTCTCTCCAATTTATGCCAATAAAAACTTGGAATAATCCAAGATATACTTTATGAGTATAACAAGGGTGCACATGTATAGGAATAGTGGCTCAGAAACTAAAAACCCCATTGCTGGCAATTGAAAAAGAAAGTTTAAGCCAGGCTCGGTGGCTCAGCCTGTAATCCCACACTTTGGGAGGCTAAGGTGAGTGGATTGCCTGAGCCCGCGGGTTCAAGACCCGCCTGGGCAACTTGACAAGACCTCATCTCTACAATAAATCAAAAAATCAGCCAGGCATGGTAGCACATGCCTGTAATTCCACGTACTCGGAAGGCTGAGGCGGAAGGATCGCCAGAGCCCAGCAGGCGAGACTGCGGTGGCCGGGAGCGGTCACTGCACTCCAGTCTGGGTGACAGAGTGAGACTCCAACTCAAAAAAAAAAAAGAAAAGAAAAAGAGTTTAGAGGGAGGAGGAGTTTGTCAGAGGTATTTTGCCTATTTAAAAAAATTATATGGTATTTTATTTATTTATTTTTATGTTTTGACCTGGGTAATGATTATCATTTCTTCAGAGAAAGAAAAAGGAAGGAGGACATTTCCAACAAAGGAAACTACTAGGAGTCCCCACACTGCCCTGGGAGCATCTGCCTGGTCATCAAGTGTGTCTGCACCACAAAGTCTAGTAAGGGTTATGGCCAGAGTGGAAACTGGAAAGAGAGACTGAGGTCTTGCTGTGAAGATTATTATTAAATGTCTTGTTCTGGGATGTGAAACCATTGGAAGTTTTTAGTAGGAGCGCTATAGAACAGTGATAATAATATATTAATGCTTACTGTGTGTCAAATATCCAATACCACCGCACCCAGCTTTCTTTTTCTTTTTCTTTTTTTTTTGAGACAGTGTCTTACGCTGTTGCCCAGGCTAGAATGCAGTGGCATGATCACTGCTCACTGTAATCTCAACCTCCTGGACTCAAGCGATCTGCCTCCTACTTCAGCCTCCCAAATAATTGGATGCCACCACACCTGGCTAATTTGTCTATTTTTTTGTAGAGACAAGGACTCACTATGTTCCTCAGACTGGTCTTGAACTCCTGGGCTCAAGCAATACTCTCACTATGGCCTCCCAAAGTGCTGGGATTATAGGCGTGAGCCACCACATCCAGCACATATAAATTATTTCTTAAAATAATCCTATGAAGTGTGAACTATTCCCATTTTATAGGTGAAGAAACTGAGGCATAGACAGATGAAATAACTTGCCCAAGATCGAACAGATAGTAAGCAGAAGAGCCAAGATTTACACCTGGGTCGTCAAGCTCCAGAGCCCATCTTATCTTGCTTCTTGAGGAAGTCATCACCATATTTTAGAAAGACAACTCAACCAGGCACGGTGGCTCAAGCCTATAATCTCAGCACTTTGGGAGGCTGAGGTGAGAGGATTGCCTGAGCCTACAGGTTCGAGAACAGTCTGGGCAACTTGGCGATACCGCAACTCTACAATAAACCAACAAATTAGCCGGGCATGGTAGCGTGTGCCTGTAGTTCCAACTACTTAGAAGGCTGAGGTGGAAGGATCACCTGAGCCCAGCAGGTCAATGCTGGGGTGGCCATGAGTGTGCCACTGCACTTCACTCCAACCTGGGCAACAGAGCCAGACTCCAACTCAAAAAAAAAAAAAGAAAGAAAGAAAGAAAGACAACTCCATGGCCAGAGCCAGGGATACAACTAGGAGGCCATTGCAGCAGTCCAAATGAAAGAGGCACAGGCCTGAACTTGATAGGATCTAATAAACAAATACATATGGAAAGGAAAGAAGGAAAAAAGTGTACTCACCCAGGCTGGAGTACAGTGGCACAATCACAGCTCACCATATCCTTGACTTGCTGGTCTCAGGTATTCCATCTGCTTTAGTCTCCCAAGTAGCTGAAGCTACAAGCACATACTACACGCAGCTAATTTTTAAAAAATTCTTCATAGGTATCCTTATGTTGCCTAGGCTGGCTTCAAACTCCTGAACTCAATTTCCCCACCTAGGCCTCCCAAAGTGC
>NW_007247071.1:35711-36004 GCF_000164805.1 Carlito syrichta
CAGTGTCTCAGCTTGTAATCCCAGCACTTTGGGAGGCCGAGGCGAGTGGATTGCCTGAGTCTATGGGTTCAAGATCAGCCCAGGCCAGGCTCGGTGGCTTAGCCTGTAATCCTGCGCCTTTGGGAGGCTGAGGTGAGTAGATTGCCTGAGCCCGCGGTTTCGAGACCCGCCTGGGCGGGCGAGACCTCATCTCTACAATAAAATCAAAAAATTAGCCGGAGGTGGTAGCGTGCGCCTGTAATTCCGGCTACTCGGAAGGCTGAGGTGGAAGGATCGCTGGAGCCTAGCAGGTC
>NW_007247071.1:36024-45518 GCF_000164805.1 Carlito syrichta
CAGGTCGAGGCTGCGGTGGCCAGGAGCGGCCACTGCACTCCAGTCAGGAGACAGAGTGAGACTCCAGCTCAAAAAAAAAAAAAAAAAAGATCAGCCCGGGAAACTCGGCGAGACCTCATCTCTACAATAAAGGACATGGTAGTGCGCACCTGTAGTTCCAGCTACTTGGAAGGCTGAGGCGGAAGGATTACCAGAGCCCAGCAGGTTGAGGCTGCGGTGACCAGGAACATGCCACTGCACTCCAGCCTGGGCAATGGAGTGGGACTCCAACTCAAAAAAAAAAAAAAAAAAAGAAAAATTAGCTGGACATGGTAGTGTGTGCCTGTAGTTCTGGCTACTTGGAAGGCTGAGGCAGAAGGATCACCGGATCCCAGCAGGTTGACACGCTGGTGTGGTCGTGAGTGCGCTACTGCACTTCAGCCTGGCAACCAGGTGGGACTACAACTCAAAAAAAAAAAAAAGAAAAAAGAAAAGAAGTTGAAGTTGAATGACTGGTGGATTGTTATGCCAATCAGAGACAAAGCAAAGGAGAAGGCATGGCATGGATCAGGAGAAGAAGAAGGAATGGTAGTCTTTGTGGTCAAAGGGTTTGAAATACGAGGAACATTCAAGCAGATGGGTCTGACAAACAGCTAGAAAATCAGACCTGAACTGTAGAAGAGGTCAAGCCGAAGGTGGAAATGGAGTGGTATGCTCGTGAAGGTAGGGAACTTTAGTTGTGGCTCTTGTCACGGATGGGGGTCTTCCAAGCATCTGACAGGGGCCATAGCAATATGTTTGTGTAGTCATACTTTCTGGTGAAAAATTTCAAAAGTAGGTTATTTTAGCTGTGATTGATTAAGAAGAGGACTGTTGCTTCTTTCCACCTCAACTTCCTCTTCCTTACACTTCCCTTCAGGTCAGAGGCATTTGGGGGGGAGGCAGTTTAGGGGGAAGATGAGTTAGAAACACAATACAGTTTGGGTTTCAGACTGGGTACAGTGGCTCATGCCTGTAAATTCAGCATTTTGGGAGGCCGAGGCTGGAGGATTGCTTGAGCCCAGGAGTCTGAACTCAGACTAGGTAACATAGCGAGGCCTCATCTCTACAAAAAAAATCAAAAAATTATCTGAGTGTGGTGGTGAGTCCCAGCTTCTCAGGAGGCTGAGGCAGAAGGATCACCCGAGCCCAGGAGGTTGAGGCTGCAGTGAGCCAAGATCGTGCCACTGCACTCCAACTTGGGCAACAGAGTATGACTCTAACTCAAAAAAAGAATAAGAAGCTGGGCTCGGTGGCTCCCACACCTTTGGGAGGCTGAGGTGAGTGGACTGCCTGAGCCCGCGGGTTCGAGACCCGCCTGGCAACTTGGCGAGATCTCATCTCTACAATAAATCAAAAAATCAGCCGGGCGTGGTAGTGCACACCTGTAGTGGAAGGCTGAGGTGGAAGGATCACCAGAGACCAGCAGGTCGAGGCTGTGGTGGCCGGGAGCGGCCACTGCACTCCAGTCTGGGCGACAGAGTGAGACTCCAACTCAAAAAAAAAAAAAAAAAAAAAAAAAGCCAGGTGTGGTAGCGTGCACCTGTAGTTCCAGCTACTTGAAAAGCTGAGGCGGAAGGATTACCTGAAATCAACAGGTCGAGGCTGCGACGGCCATGAGCATGCCACTGCACTCCAGCCAGGGTGGTAGAGACACTGACTCAAGGAAAAAAAGAAAAAGAAAAAAGAAAAAAAGAAATGTCTCTGAATACAGCTGGAGATGATAATTTTATATAGATGATAATTGAAACTAATAAGATCACACAAGAAGAGAATGTAGCCAGAAAAGATGGCCAAGAATAGAACCTTCAGGAACCCACATTTAAGTGGTAGAAGGAAGACAGCCAGATGCAGAAAAAGTTATCAGATAGAAGAGCTATGAGAATGCAGGAGTTTGGGAGCCAAAGAATGAGTAGTTTCCAGATGGTGGGGCAAGCAGTACTAGCATCAAATACAAAAGAGAAACTGTTGAACTTAGCAGGTAGGTAGAAATGGGCCAAGTCACTAGGAGGTAAGAAATTAGCCAGGCAGCCGGGCTTGGTGGCTCAGCCTGTAATCCCGCCCCATTGGGAGGCTGAGGTGAGTGGATTGCCTGAGCCTAAGGGTTCGAGACCCGCCTGGGCAACTTGGCGAGACCTCATCTCTACAATAAATAAAAAATCAGCCGGGTGTGGTAGCATGCGCCTGTAATTCCAGCTACTTAGAAGGCTGAGGTGGAAGGATCGCCGGAGCCCAGCAGGTCGAGGCTGCGGTGGCCGGGAGCGGCCACTACACTCCAGTCTGGGCGACAGAGTGAGACTCCAACTAAAAAAAAAAAAAAAAAAAGAAAGAAAGAAATTAGCCAGGCACAGTGGCTCACGCCTGTAATCCCAGCACTTTGGCAGGCCAAGGTGGGAGGAGTGCTTGAACCCAGGAGCTCCAGACCAGTTCCTGAGCAACATAGCAAGACCCCATCTCTACCATAAAATAAAATTTTTTATACATTAAAAAAATAAACTTGAAGCAATGAGTATAAATTAATTTTTTAAAAATTAAAGTGCCATTTGCTATGTCCATGGTATCCTATTTAGTCCTTATTATTGTTAATTTCATGTGTCAATTTGACTGGACCATGGAGCCTGGATATCTGTTCAAACTTTTTTTTTAGTTGGAGTCTCACTCTGTCATCCAGACTGGGGTGCACTGGCATGCTCACAGTCGCTGCAGCCTCAACCTGCTGGTATCAGACGATCTTTCCACCTCAGTCTCCCGTTTCTGGAACTACAGGTGCGTGCCACCACGCCCAGCTATTTATTTATTTATTTATTTATTTTTTGAGTTGGAGTCTCACTCTGTTGCCCAGACTGGAGTGCAGTGGCACGCTCCCGGCCACCGCAGCCTCGACCTGCTGGGCTCCGGCGATCCTTCCACTTCAGCCTTCCAAGTAGCTGGAACTACAGGCGCGTGCTACCACGCACGGCTAATTTTTTGATTTATTGTAGAGACGAGGTCCTGTCAATTTGCTCAGGCTGGTCTCGAACCCCTGGGCTCAAGCAACCCTCTTGTCTCAGCCTCCCAAAGTGCTGAGATTACAGATGTGAGCCACCATGCCCAGCCTTTTCTGGATATTTCTGGGAGAGTGTTTTGTGGATAAGATTAATACTCATTGGCGGACTTTGAATAAAGCAGATTGCTGTCCAAAATGTGGTGGGTCTCATCAAATTAGCTGAAAGTCTTAACAAAAGACTAACCTTCCCTGAGCAAGAAGGAATTCTGCCTGCCTGATGGCCTTCAGACTTGAACTGCAACATCAGTTCTTCCCTAGGCATCTAGCCTGCCAACCTATTCTGCAGATGTTGAACTTGCCAGTCTCCATAATGTAATACATCCTTGTAGGGATACAGACTTGTTTTTTTGTCTTTTTTTTTTTTTAGTTAGGGTCTCACTCTGTCATTTAGGCTAGGGTGCAGTGGCACGATTATGGCTCATTGCAACCTCAACTTCCTGGGCTCACGTGATCCTTCTGTCTCAGCCTCCTGAGTAGCTGGGATTGTAGGCACGTGCCACCACACCTGGCTAATTTTTTGATTTTTTTCTAGAGAAGATGTCTCACTATGGGGTTGCCCTGGATGGTCACAAACTTACTTAAGAAGTCTTTAAGAAACTTACCCAGTGCAAAGGGAGAAGTGGAATTCACAGGTAGATGAGCAGCAAAGGTTTCACTAAAGAGATTGCATTTAAGGTGGGCCTTGGAAGATGGATTATATCTGGGTAAACAGTAATTGGGGAAGAGCAATTGCGGTGGAAGGTGTAATTGGATGAGGAAATGCATGGCGTTTAATCAGGCATTCACAGAAATCCAGGGCTGTAGCATGATCTGTATAAGAAACCAAAGGGGGCTGGGCTTGGTAGCTCACATCTTGTAATCTCAGCACTTTGGGAGGCAGAGCCTAGAGGATTGCCTGAGTCAAGGGGTTCAAGACCAGCCTGGGCAGCATGGCAGGACCTCATCTCTACAATAAATCAAAAAATTACCCAGGCATGGGGTTGCATGCCTATAGTTCCAGCTACTTGGAAGGCTGAGGCGGAAGGATCGCCTGAACCCAGGAGGTCAAGGCTGTGGTGGCCGTGAGGGTGCCACTGCATGCCAGCCTGGGTGACAGAGTGAGACCACAACTCAAAAAAGAAAAAAAAAAAAAAGAAACCAAAAGGATCAATCCATTGGAGTCGAGACAAAGAGAATTCTTTAATACTAGGAATGAGGTGTTCATGATTCTTTTGGTAGGAATCAGGGAGTTCTTAAAGGTCTTTGAGCAGGAAAGTGGAATGATTGAGTTTCAGAATACAAGCAATTCCAGCTAATACATGAGTTGGGTCCAACCACTCTTTCAGTACACTATGTGCCAGGCACTGTGTTAAGTCCTGTAGCTATAGTAACAAAAGACACATCATATTAATTCAACAAGGAGCTCATAGTCTGTGAGGGAGTAGGAGATAGAAAAGGAAAAAATTATAATGCAATATAATAACCCCTTTAATAAGTATAAGTACATGTAGTGAAATGATCACAAAAGAAAGTCACCTAATCCCAGTTTAGATATGGTGGTGGACCAAGGTCTAAAGGGTTGTAGACGCTTCCAGAAAAAGCATTTTTTTTTTTTTGAGTTGGGGTCTTACTCTGTCACCCAGACTGGAGTGCAGTGGCCGCTCCTGGCCACCGCAGCCTCAACCTGCTAGGCTCCGGCGATCCTTCAGCCTCAGCCTTCCGAGTAGCTGGAACTACAGGCGCGTGCTACCACACCCAGCTCATTTTGATTTATTGTAGAGATGAGGTCTCGCCAAGTTGCCCAGGTGGGTCGCGAACCCGCGGGCTCAGGCAATCCACTCACCTCAGCCTCCCAAAGGCACGGGATTACAGGCTGAGCCACCGAGCCCGGCTCAGGAAAAGCATTTATAGGCCAGGTGTGGTGGCATGTGCCTGTAGTCCCAACTACTTGGGAGGCTGAAACAGGAGGACTGATTGAGCCCTGAAAGCTGAGACCAGCCTGAGCAACACACTGTGTCTCTGTCTCCAAAAAAACAAACAAACAACAAAAGTAATGAGCGAGTTTGGGCTCTGAATTAAACAAAAAGCCCAGAAAAGCAAACAATAGAAACAAACAAAAAAAAAGAAGAAATGATTTTAGAACAGTTTCTTTTTCTGAATTATTTCTCATAGGGACTAGATTAAATCTCTGGAAAGTGCATTGATATTTTATATGATCCAACCTGATAGAATGTTATGATGGTAGTTAGGTCAGACCTCAAAAGACCATTCATGACCATTTTGCAGCAGTAATTTCTGGGTCTCCAAATAACAGGCCTAGAATTAGCAATATGCAAAATCTGAAATTGGACAGGTCAAATTTTTAAATCCTTCCATTTCCTTTCCTGCATTTTCTCCTTTTGCTTAAGGCTTCTCTTTCCGGAATCTCTGGCCCAAGACCTTCACCCTGACCTGAGGTACTCAGTGTTTCTCCCCAACTTGATTTGCCCCAAACTTTCCATGTTGAGGAAGTACTGATCTGAAAATCTGTTAGAAAGAAGGCAATCTGATTGAACTAGTTAATGCAAATGTGTGAATGACTATCAAGTCCTCTTACCTTCAAGAGCTATTTGAGACTTTAAGAGATGATACTTAAGAATCTTTGGTAAGCCGGGCTCGGTGGCTCAGCCTGTAATCCCGTGCCTTTGGGAGGTTGAGGTGAGTGGATTGCCTGAGCCCATGGGTTCGAGACACACCTGGGCAGCGAGACCTCATCTCTACAATAAATCAAAAAATCAGCCGGGAGTGGTAGCACATGCCTGTAGTTCCGGCTACTTGGAAGGCTGAGGCGGAAGGATTGCTGGAGCCCAGCTGGTCGAGGCTGCAGTGCCGGGAGTGGCCACTGCACTCCAGTCTGGGTGACAGAGTGAGACTCCAACTCAAAAAACAAAACAAAACAAAAAAAGAATCTTTGGTGGAATTTCAGACAATAAAAACAAGGCCTTTGTGTATTTGTATGAATAGGTGATTTATGCAAGTCAAAAGTATAAAGGTGGAGTCCACCAATCCTGTGTTCCCCATTCAGACCGTTTGTGACTTTAGTATGTACATTTTTGCATCATACCCTAGATCTAGTTACCTCTAAATGTCATTAAAAATTTGTTTATTTGGCATTTGGCATGGTTTATTTGGCTAAAATGAACTATGAAATTTTTTGTAATAAAATTAAAGTGGGGGATTTAAAATTGGTTTCTTCAAAAAGAACTTGTGATTGTCTAAGATGGAAGAAATAATGTTATTTCGCCAGGTTTGGTGCCTTAGCCTGTAATCCCAGCCCTTTGGGTGGATTGCCTGAGCCTGCAGGTTCAAGACCCACCTTCGAGACCCACCTGGGCAACTTGGCGAGACCTCGTCTCTACAATAAATCAAAAATTAGCGGGGGGTGGTAGCGTGCGCCTGTAGTTCTGGCTACTTGGAAGACTGAGGCGGAAGGATTGCTGGAGCCCAGCAGATCGAGGCTGCGGTGGCCGGGAGCATGCCACTACACTCCAGTCTGGGTGACAGAGTGAGATTTCAACTCAAAAAAAAAAAAATTATTTCATCTCTTTTCTGCTTCCTTTGAGTACTAACTTGGTTGAATTACTTTGAATAGTTATAGCATAAATGTAACTATTTTTCTTGTCTTTTTAAAAAATTTTTATTTTTTAGATAGGGACTCATTCTGGTGCCCAGGCTGGAGTACAGTGACAAGATGACAGCTCACTGTAGCCTTCAACTCCTAGACTCAAGTGATCCTCTGGCCTCAGTCTCCTGAGTAGCTGGAATTACAGGCGCGCGCTACCACGCCCGGCTAATTTTTGATATATTGTAGAGATGAGGTCTCGCCAAGTTGCACTGGCGGGTCTCGAACCCGCGGGCTCAGGCAATCCACTCACTTCAGCCCCCCAAAGTGCTGGGCGACTGAGCCCGGTCGGTCATAACATTTGAAACATTTGAAACTTTAACAAGGGATGGATGTGAATGATTCATTAAATCAGTGGTTCCCAATCAGTGGTTCAAAGCAAGTCACCAGACTGGCTCTGGGTAAGTACAGAATCATTATCATTGTCATCATAGGTAATATTTATTTTATTTTACTTTATTATTTTATTTTTTTGAGTTTGAGTCATACTCTGTCACCCAGGCTGGAGTGCAGTGGCATGCTCACATCCACTGCAGCCTTGGCCTGCTAGGTTTAGGTGATCCCTCCACCTCAGCCTTCCAAGTAGCATGCTCTACCACGCCTGGCTAATTTTTTGATTTATTGTAGAGTTGAGGTCTTGCCAAGTTATCCAGGCTGGTCTTGAACCTGTGAGCTCAGGCATTCTCTCACCTTGGCCTCCCAAAGTGCTGGGATTATAGGCATGAGCCACTGTGCCCGACCAGTAATGTTTATTATTTAATTCACAACAACCTATATGAGATAATATTTTTATCATTATTTCATAGATGAAATAGGCACAAAAAGTTTAAGTAACTCACTCAAAGCTCTCCAAACACAGGGAGCCGGGATAAAAACTCTAGCAAGTTTCACATTCCCTCTCTACTCCTTCCCACCTGATTTTGATTCAGTCAATCTGGAATAGGGCCCTTAGAATTAGTAGTTAAGTTCCCAGGTGGTTCTGAAGCAAAATCAGGTTTGGAAACCATTCTGTTAAATCAATTTGATTTGCACTGGATGGCTAGTTACTTATCCACGTCGTAAAATAGTAGTTAATATGGCTAGTCAAGTAACGGTACCCTTTCATTTGAGAAGTAGGCAAATATGCTTTGAATCCCTTTCAGTGTTCATTAGGCAAAATGCTGAGGGGGCTGGTGAACTTTAGAAAATAGTCCCTGACCTCAAGGCACAGATCATCTAGTTTAAAGGCATGTGTGAGAGGGCAATCAGGGAGACATACAAGATCCTGGGTAGAAGGTGCAAGGTGAGCTTTCCGGGTAGCAGATGCGAGCTAGATCTTGAAATGTGAGCATGATTCTGAGATGTAGGAAAGACAAAGGGAACTATATCTACGAAGGAAATTCGTGGAAGCAAGCATTCATAAATGATGATTTTCAGTTGGTATGAGTGGGCCTATGAGTAGAACCTACAGGAGTAGATTGGGAAGTGGCTGGAAAAAAACTTGAAAAAGTTAGGACAAGATACTTAAGAAACGTCAAGTACAAGGTCAGAGTTTGGACTGAACCCAATAAATATAGGGAGCCGCTGAAGTTTGAAAGGACAAAGAAGGATGAAGGTATCAGTTTAGAAAGAACAGTTTGCATCAGTCACTATGCAGGTAAAAGATAGAGAAGCAGCCAGAACCGGGAAAACCATTTAGAAGGTTAAAGGTATGAGAATATAGGTATGAGAAAATATCTTAGCCAAGAGGTAGAGACACAAGAACTTGGGAGTCACCAGATAAGGCTATGATACTGACTAGGCTGAGTGATTTGGAGCAAATTATCTAATGTCACCAAACCTTAGCTTTCTTCACTGGAAAATGGGTGTGATGATGATAATGCTTGCCCCCACAGACTGACTTGAGATAGACTAATGATTTCCCTAGGATGGTGACAGCTCTGGGATACAGGGTAAATGGGTCAGGATTTTGAGTTTCTCTCCAGGCCTGTATGACTTAGAAAATGTGTTCTGAATGGCAAAGATAACTCAGTGGGTCTCCCCTTTGTGGAAGATAAGGAAGGGAACTAACAGTCGGTGTGTTCCACAAATGATGCTAGAATTATCAACAGATCGCTCTTTGCCAAACCCTCGTGACGTACCTTTTAAATCTCCAACGAGGGCAATCCCCTCAGGTCCCCTAGCACTCTGGGAGTTTTTCTGTCCTCTCAATAAATCCTGCCTTCTCAAAAACAAACAAACAAACAAAAAAATCCCTAATGAACAGCTGACTTAAGAGCAAAAGATAAGTTAGTTTGAGTCTGGATATAAACCAAGGTCTGCCGAAGTCTAAAACTTGGGCTTTTCCAACTAGTACATCATATTGTTTTAGGCTTGTAAAGTCTATTTTATTCTACTGGTGTTGACCCACTATTCTAGTCTTTTGGGACTACTTTGAATTTTGATTCTGACATCTATCGAATTAACTAACCCTCTAACCTTTGGGTCATCTTAGAGAGACCAATTTTGCTAAAATGGGAGAGCAATATGGAGGAAACATGTTTTGAAGTGGAAAGAAAGCAGATGACCTTGGCCTGTTAGGTAGGAGGCAAGGGTATCTGCCCAGAGTAGAGTCAATCTGATTGTGAAGTGGACATACAAGTGAATGGGATAGGCTGGCTGCTAAGGATGACATGTGGTGGGTAAAGAACAGAATGGGGTTGAGAACCAGTTAAGAAAGGGGCAGTGAGCCGGGCTTGGTGGCTCAGCCTGTAATCCCAGCACTTTGGGAGGCTGAGGTGAGTGGATTGTCTGAGCCCACGGGTTCGAGAC
>NW_007247071.1:45655-47634 GCF_000164805.1 Carlito syrichta
TGGCCGGGAGCGGCCACTGCATTCCAGTCTGGGTGACAGAGTGAGACTCCAACTCAAATAGAAAAAAAAAGGGGGCAGTGAAAAGTGGGAGGGTGGTGTATGTGACTAAATACTTCCATTAAGGAAAAACAGAGGGTGGAGGAAATAAACAATAAGCAGAAAGTTGACCCACTCAGCTCTGACATTCAGCTGTAGGAAGTCATGGAAGAGGAGACAAGTTAGAGAATATGAGCAGTCTGAGGAACACATAGGTTCCAGGAGGAGGGGGAAGTTGGGATTTTTTTGTTGTTGTTGTTGAGTCAGAGTCTCACTCTGTCGCCCAGTATTGAGTGCAGTGGCACGCTCACGGCCACCACAGCCTGGAACTGCTCAGGTAATCCTTCTGCCTCAGCCTTCTAAGTAGCTTGAACTACAGGTGTGTGTCACTGCGCTCACCTATTTTTAAAAATTCATTGTAAGCTGGGCTCGGTGGCTCAGCCTGTAATCCCGTGTCTTTCGGAGGCTGAGGTGAGTGGACTGCCTGAACCCACGGGTTCGAGACCCGCCTGGGCAACTTGGTGAGCCCTCATCTCTACAATAAATAAAAAATCAGCCGGGCGTGGTAGCGCGTGCCTGTAGTACCAGCTACTTGGAAGGCTGAGGCAGAAGAATCGCCAGAGCCCAGTAGCGCGACAGAGTGAGACTCCAACTCAAAAAAAAAAAAAAACATTTATTGTAGAGACAAGGTCTCATCGAGTTGCCCAGGCTGGTCTCGAAGTCCTGGGCTCAGGCAATCCTCTAGCCTCTGCCTCCCAAAGTGTTGGAATTACAGGTGTGAGCCATCATTCCTGGTCAAAATTAGGATTTTTTTTTTTTGAGTCAGAATCTCACTTTGTCACCCAGGTTGGAGTGCAGTGACACGCTCACAGCCATCCCAGCGTCAACCCGCTGGGATCAGGCAGTCCTTCTTGGCAGTCCTTCTCCCAAAGTGCTGGAATCACAGGCTTCAGCCACCGCGCCCAGCCAAGATATTTTTTAAGGCCATATATGACAGTGGAAAAATGTACATTCTTACCTCCAACCTTACCATGTGCTCACAAAAAGGTTGTTATATGCATCTAAGTTTTTTTTTGATTAGGCTGTTTAAGGGTGTAAGATATAAACCAATAATTTTTCATCATACCTCCTCAAACTGAAGGATTACATACTTTGGTGACAAGTATATACAAACAATACTTTCAGAGATACTTCACAGATGTTGATAAAAGACCACATCTCAACGGAGGGAGCACGCATACCAGTGGGATGTTTCTTCAGACACAAACCCCATGCAATTCAGGCAGAAGTGGGCTCCGGGGCGGCCCTTTGCTCTGGCTGAGGATTTTTGCCCCAGTGGTACTAGAATCGCTGTCGTGCTTTAGTTGGGGGAAAACAGGAAGTTACTTTCATCACATCTTTCCCCCAGATGATAATTTAGATCCCTTCCTGCGTTGTTCACAGAATCAGCCGCTCTCAGTGGCGTTGGGAGCCTTGGCGTTAAGCAGCTGCCTCTCGCTGGGGGGGAGTGGGCACGTCCCTCCCTGCTTTCTCCAGCCTCTGTCACCACGGGAACGGGTGACAAAACTTCTATTTAATCGGAACACACCGAATACCCAGTTATGCTAGTCAATTTCAAGTGCTTGAGATGATTACAGACTCCACGTGAAAACAATACCGTTCTCCAGTCACGCCTCACGCCATCCGGATAAATAATCAGAGCCTTCACCTCTACTCTTGCTTCGACTTCACCAAGAAGAAGGGTAACGTGGGCCTTTGTCGAGACTGCCAAACCCGAGTTGGTGAAAGGGGTGGAAGAGGGAAGCCTCGTTCGGTTCTTTTTCGAGATGCCTTTCAAAGAGAGACAGGCAGAGGAGCTTGGGCTTCCAGGAGCTCGCTGCCAAGGCCTGCGGGTGGAGACGGGGTCGAGACTCGACCGCGCGTGGCTGGAGTCTGCGCTGCTT
>NW_007247071.1:49104-58972 GCF_000164805.1 Carlito syrichta
CCCTGTGCCGCGGCCTCGGCGCGCCC
Source organism: Carlito syrichta (assembly GCF_000164805.1). Taxonomy (NCBI): domain Eukaryota; kingdom Metazoa; phylum Chordata; class Mammalia; order Primates; family Tarsiidae; genus Carlito; species Carlito syrichta. The sequence goes on from NW_007247071.1 coordinate 49,131, forward strand.
CCGGCCCTGGCCCCGGCGGGAGCGCGCGCCCTGACCCTGGAGGTAACCGGGAGCCCGGTAGGCAGCGGGGAGCTGGGGGTCCCCAGGTTCGTGGTCGTCGTGCGCCTTTCTTCCCAAGGCCTGAGTGGCCCCAAAGCTCCCTCTGTCTGCCACCTGTGCGGTATTGTGTAGTGCAGATATAAGATAATTAAGCGAGAGGAATGCTTATCTATGTTCCTTGGAACTAATCCCCAAAGTCAAGGGTTTGGTCTTGAGCTTCGCCAAAAAGAGAATTCCCTATTCGGATTGGGTCCCTGCTGCTGATTTTAGTTCGTAGTAAGGGTTAGTGGTAAGTACGCAAAGACTGAATTGCCGTGAACGTAGCTCAAGTAATTATTTGCTCTCTGTGTAGTTGCTCTTTCTGTAGTAGCATTAAAATAGTCAAAAGTTATGAGGGAGGGAAGGGTCACACTTTGTGAAATGCACTCAACGGAGTGGCAGAAGAGGAACTAAATTCGTTTTTTACTTTAAGCCACGAGTGCTAGGATGTAAGCAAATCTTAATGCCCGGCAAAAATGTGTGCTGTTTTAACACTTCATTTCGTGGCGCACCTGGAAATCTATCCGATTTTCTGAAATCCTGGAGAGAGTGTCATGTAGCAAAATATGTGATGGTGCTTAAAATGTAAGAGCATTTTGTTTAAAAAAAATTGGACACGACATTTTAATTTGTTTAAAAAAAGGTTTTTGAGTAGTAGAAAAATTTTTCTTTGAAAGTTCCATTTGTCTTCCATGGTTAGTCGAAGTTGTTGCCTTGCATTTCAAATCCTGAAGCTTACAAACACAAGACTGGCTTGCTTAAATTCTTATTATGCCCATTTTTGGAGGTTTCGGGAGAGTGCTTAAGTGTGAGAGGGATGACTGAATTGCTTTCTAAATACATTAAACTTCTTCTGTTGGCCTCATCTTTTAAAAATAATTTTGCCAAGAAACAAACCAACTGTAGATATACTAGTTTTTCACCAGTTTATAAAAGCCACCCTCCCTTTCTGAGAGCCACATTCTCAGTTCCTTGTAGGCATGCCTCCCAACGGTTCCTACTGTCCACAGCGGAGGACAGACAACTGCATGTCTGAGCTGATTCTGCATGGTTTTTCTTAGATATTACAGTTTATTAGACTCTTGCTACTTACTGAATATAATCTTCTAGCTATAATTAATTTGTTCTTGATTGTCAGTTCAACCTTATTTCCCATACATTTCAGAGTGTGAATTCCTCCAAGGCAGGGGATATTGCTTATTTAACTTTGCATCCCCAGAGTAACATAGAACTTGATCATGGTCTTGCCTCAGTTGTTTCTTTGAATAAATGAGTTGTCTGGAATAATTCTAACTTCATACCCAGTGATTGACCATTTGCCCTGATTTTTGGCTACCGAAAACTTAGTCACTGTATTAACACTAGTTAAGAATGCAAGCTTTGTTCTGTACCTCTTGAGAGCCAACTTTGTCATCTTTCTTGTCCCTCCTTTTCTATTCCCCTTTCCCTCTTCTAGAGCACTCCCCCACCCCAGCATCTAGTACAGTACTGGGCCCTGATGTGGGAATGCTCAGGTTTTTTGTAGCTATAGAAATCCGGGAAAATGCCAGAAACGAGTTGTGAAACATTACTTAGCTGTTTTTCCTTCAAAAATTAGTTTTAAGCTGTGGGTTTTTTTTTTTTTTTTTTTTACTTTTTGTGTTTATTTTTCAACAAGATGAGGTGTTTCCCCCTCCTCCCAGATTAAATATAGAAGCCTTGCCTTTGAAATGAAGCAGTTTGGTAGTTGAGGTTCTTCTCTGTTGGAAAGACAGGCAAGTGTGTGCTGCTAGAGTCTGATGGGAAGTCTCTTTTGGAGGGACCATCCTTGGGCGGTGGAGGATCTTTCATCAGAATGTCACCCCCGGTATACCCAGAGGCATATTTAGTGTGCCTTTTAGCATGGAAAATTAAAATGATGGTACTTTAAATTGAGGAGTTCCATTGAGGAGAGCCATCATTCAGTTTAAAAAAATTAGAGCCCCCAAAACTTATGAGTATGTTTCTATTTTTATTGCTTGCTGTTTCAGCCTTCCATGGGTCCCAAAGCTGTGGCCTTTCTACTGTCAGCAACTGAGTCAGTCTGGAATAAAATGCTTTCTGGGTACCATTGGCTTCATTTTAAATTTGTCATTTAGATATGTCTGGAGAAAAGGGTATTGACCATTTCAAGGGTCAATTCAAAACTTATCTTGCTTTTTAAGAGTACTTGATAGTTTTTTAGTAAACTTGCTTTTGTAAGCTCAGGCATCATGGTCTCTGGAAATCTGGCCTTGACACCCTGGTGTTAGTTAGGAGCTTTCCCTGGCTTCTCGTAATGTCCTGCTTTTGATTGTACTTGCTGGCTTCTCCCACTAAATTGACCTGCTTTAGGATGGGGCAGTGTGGCAGGTATCGCTCCTCAGTCCCTAGCACACTGCATGTTTTAGACATCAACATTCATGTACATTCTGCCACTGGAAAGCTACTCTGAAGTGTAGGTACTGTGGTTAAACCCATATCTTACAGAATGTAGGTTAAGGAGCTGAGGCTTTGAATAGTGAAGGTCAGGGCTAGAAAGGTGATAAAGCCAAATTAAAACTGGACTGAATAACTCCAGACTCCCTGAGTGTTTGATATATATGAAAATGAAAGGAGAATTGAAGAGATTAAAATGAAAATGCTTTAAGGATTGATACCTGGTAATTGATAATTATGACGGAATTCATTATGTAAAACTGTGATTGACTACCAAGAATGAGCTTATTCTTCCTGGTCTTTTAGTAACATTGAAGGAGAGTAATTGGGCACTGATGCCATAGACTTGAACAATTTTGGAACTTTGGGGCTATTGTTAAGTTGGGTGTGATGTTATGACTCAGTAGCTTTGTAAAAACCATTCAAGATTGTTCACATCTAACAAGATGTAATTTTTTTTTTTTTATAAAGGCCTGTGTCAGAAAATACTACTTTGGAAAACAGATTGTATGAAAAGGTTGCAGCCATTTAAACTATGTAAGAAGTTTATACTGGTGAAAATATTTAAAGTAGTAAAAATCATTGTAGTTTTAGTGGGTTAAACTTGTATGCTTTTAAAATATATTTTAAGAAAAAAGTTGTAGAACTAAATTATAGCATGGAGATCTCAAGACAGAAAATCTAAGTTTAACACCAAAAGTAGGATTTGTAAGGAGAATATTCTTTTGACTGCTTTAGAGTAATAAAACTTCTCTGTATTAAAATTCCATAAACAGAATTAAAAGACAAATGGCAAACGGAGAGAAATATTGTAACTTAAAAGCAAATTTGCTTCTCTTACTATAAAAAGAGGGCCTTTAATGGAAAAAATTGGCACACTGGTAATTTACAAAAAGGAGCAGGAAATGTGAAAACTTCTTAAAAAATCTTCAATAGCAGTACTCAGTGAGATGCTGTTTTTTTGTTTTTAAATTTTGGCATACGTTAAATAATAAACCACTTTTGGTGAGGGTACGGAGAAATGAGTGCACTCATAGACTGCTAGAAAGAGTGTAATTTGATAAGATTTTTCAAGGACAAAATATGTAAGAAAAACTTACAAAATATGTATGCACTCTGAAATAGCTATTCTGCTTGTGGATTTAGTATTAAAAAATACTAAAAATGATTAATAAATGAATATTCTGTCCAGGGTATGCTGTTACTTAACTAATACCCTTTTATTGAGCATTTCTTTTCAGTTTTTTTTGTTGCTATTAAGGATGATTTAAATCCTTAATTTAAATTTAATTAAATCTTTGTATTTTCATAGTATTTAATGAGCATTAGTCAGTATTAAATGTCAAAAACATACTATAAAAGAATATGTGTGTGTGAATTTATGCATTTTTAAAAAAGATAAACCAGAATGTTAATACTTTAATAGTTAATAGATTATCTCTGAGGAATGGGATTATGGGTTATTTTTAGTTTATTCTTTTTTACATTTTTTCCTTCAACTTTCGATATTGTACATGTACATAAAATACAGTGGATTAATTTATGAAAATAAGAAATCCCAAGACAATAGAAGCAGGTGAACTACTTTGTTTCTGCTTAGTTTAATGCTGAAATCACTTGTTATTTGTGTTTCTTGCAGCTCCTTTTCAGGTATGTTGACACGCAGGGGGAAGTACTGACTTGGTGGACTGCCTTTCCAGGTGTCAGGCTTTCCTTTGCTGGACTCATCTTCCCATTTGTTTCCCCCTGTCTCAGTACTTTAAATACTTCAGATCCCCTTGTTTTATGCTTTCCATGAGACTGTCTTAATGTCATGAAACTCGTTTACATTTTGGGATTTTATTATAATACCAGAATAGGAACTGATGCATTGCTTTCAGTGTGAAAGTTTCCTTTTCTTAGTGATAGTGTGAACTACCTATCCTTTTTTGCTTAGTTCACAACTCCTAATGATAGTAGATGCATTTTAAAGTAGATGTTTAAACTTAATGGCGTATGCTTAAGAATGTAAATTTGCTAAAAGTTAGAAAAAAATATTTTGGTACAGTGTGGACTATAACTTACTGTTGATTACTTAAGAAATGTGTTTATAATGTCACAAATTTGGAATGCTGTTGGAATTATGACAAAATAGTTGCACAGAAATGTGTCACCAAATTTCTGGGGGGAGATGGGTTTACTGTGTAGAACTAAAACAGTTAATATGTGCCTGATAGACTCTGTCAGGGAAAGAAGAGGGCCTGTTCTGGTCAAACTGGAAGGAAAGCTTTGAAGTTCTGGATGAGGTTGAAAAGCCATGGCCCAGACTCTAATACCAAGTGGAATCCCAGGAATTGATGTGGAGACTTGCCCCCCTTCCCCCCTCCAAATCCCAAGCTTATTTTTGGGAACTAGGAGACTTTGGTTTAGAGGAGGATAGAGAAGGAAGAATGTCTGGAATGATTTCTTCTGACTTCTCCCATCTTAAGGATTTTGAATACTTAAAAAATTTGCTTGCAGTTTCATTTTACATGCAGTGATACCATGTAGTATAGGTTGAGCATCCTTAACTCAAAAATTCAAAATGCTTCCAAATCTGAAAAACTTTCTGAACACCTACATGATGTGACAAGTGGAACATTCTACACCAGACCTCATGCAACAGGTTGAAGTCAACATACAGATGCTCAGTACAGTTTGTTTAGCATTCCCAAGGGAAAATAAAATGATCCTCAGACCATGTATATAAGATATATATGAAACAAATGAATTTCAAGTTTAAATTTGGGTCCCGTCCCTAAGATATCTCAAATGGCATCAAAATCTGAAATCCAGAACACTTCTGGTCCCAAGCATTTTGGATAAGGGATGTTCAACTTGAATTCAGTGCCTAGTACAAACCAAAGACTGTGTGCACATGTTTTATGACTTCCTCACTGCTTGTCTCACATCTTCTTCTTGCAAATGCCTCACGTTGGACAGAAGTCTGTCTTGTGCCATCCTGGTTGAAGATGTACTTGGACACATAGCACAGGAATGTATTACATCAGTCATCAAATAGAGACTACTGAAGTTACGGTGTTTCCTATTTGATATGTTGATGAAAGGCTACCTGGGTACATGTTGTACGGATTAGGGCCTACCAACAAGGGATCCAAAAGACAGAAGGGAAGGAAGGATTTAGGGATGCTGAAGACACACTTAACCGGGTGAGCAATCTTGTCTGTAAGTAGCTCTTCAGTGGTTCCTTTGTACATGTTTTGTGCATAGGGGCCTTTGCCCTATGCAGGATATTTTTATGTGTTTTCTTTAATGTCTACAGTTTAGCTGGGACTTTAGTGAAGCATATCGTGTGTGATCACTTTTGACATTATGAAACTTTTTTTTTTGTTCTGGTTACTATTTATAATAAAGAAGCTCTGCTTGACCATTTTCAGGATTTGTATTTATTTGTTTAGACCAATATTTACCCATCCGTGTTTTGTGACATATAAGGTATGGGAATGGGAGGAAAGATCTAGGAATAAATGAGTTTAGGAAATGCTGGGTTACACATTGAAGGGCCTTTAAAATCTTAATGTGCATTGCTGCTCTTATGGGGAAATGCATCTTACAGGGTATGATTAGTGTGTGCATATATACATATATATTAAAAGAAGCACTTTTAATAATTGAGGACTTAACCTTTGAAGGAAGAAAACCCCCTACCATATTAAAGAACACACTGATTTTAAAATGTAGAATGTGGGAAATGATGTGTCTTACAGTAGATAATTGCTATGTAGTAAGTTGACGTATTCATTTTTGTCTGGCTTTGGTGAGTACTGAGGAGCATCTGGAAATGCTAGTGATTCTTTTTTTTTTTTTTTAAGTCGGAGTCTCACTCTGTCGCCCAGACTGGAGTGCAGCGGCCGCTCCCGGCCACCGCAGCCTCGACCTGCCGGGCTCGGCGATCCTTCCGCCTCAGCCTTCCTCAGCCTTCCGAGTAGCTGGAACTACAGGCACGCGCTACCACGCCCGGCTGGTTTTTTGATTTATTGTAGAGATGAGGTCTTGCTGCCTGGGCGGGTCTCGATCCCACGGGCTCAGGCATTCCACTCACCTCAGCCTCCCAAAGGCGTGGGATTACAGGCTGAGCCACCGAACCCGGCTGCTAGTAATTCTTTATAGGACAGTGTGGGAAGTGCCATGGAAGCCAGGATCCTAATGAATACAGTTATAGGTTTAACTGTCTAGAAATAATTTTCGCTGCACTCTAGTCATTGTCTAAATCTGAAATGCTATTTCAAGAAGTATCAAAACATTTTTAAAAAGCATTAATCCAGAGTTACTGTTGAAAGACAGCAAAATAAAATCCTGTATCATTCACGTTTTATTGGTGGTGTCATATGTTGAGAATACTTTTTTTTTTTTGGAGTTGGAGTCTCACTCTATTGCCCAGGCTGGAGTGCAGTGGCACGCTCACAGCTACCGCAGCCTCTACCTGCTGGGCTCAGGCAATCCTTCCACCTCAACCTTCTTAGTAGCTGGAGATACTGGCACGTGCCACCACACCCAGCTACTTTTTTGATTTATTGTAGAGATGAGGGCTTGTCATGTTGCCCAGGCTGGTCTTGAACCCGTGGGCTCAGGCAGTCCTCTTACCTCAGCCTCCCAAAGTGCTGGGATTATAGGCATGAACCACCGTGTCTGGCCTGAGAACAGTTTTTAAATGTGTAAAGTGATGGTTTGTGACATTAACTGCAAAAAATGTTTCAAATTCTTTCTTTAAAAACCTAAAACTTCCTGAGTTTTAAAAGCATCTTAATACTACTTCTCTTTATGGTTCTTAGATTCTTTCCTGACTTATTAGACTGGTTCACCTGCGTTACTAACTCTAGTTTCCCCAGTGTGAACGGTATTCTTTTGATGTCTTAGGTGAGATTATATAACCAGGTTATTCTCCAGAGCATTTTGTTGCTTCTAAGGTTTCTTGCACATACACCCATTTTCCAGACTTCTGGACCAGGTCACCATTCTTTTTTCCCTGAATGATCTCTTGGCATTAGGGTTCTGTGGAGAATATTTGCTATTCTTGTTACATCTTCTCTTCATAAGCGTTCAGAGATTACCTTGACTTGATCCTCTGTTCTAGTTTTGCTTTGGGGTTTTTCAGTCCTTAGTCTAAGCAGTTCTTAGCAACTTGCAGCTGAACTCCTTTCAGTCCTGTTAACTACCTTCAGGGCTAGCTTGGACTTCCTTCCAACTCATCTTGCCCCAAACTGATCTCTTTTTTGCTCCCTAAACCATATACAGCTTCTCCATTTTCTAACATTATATCTGCGACACAGGCTTAAAACTTTATTTTCCTCCTCTCATAGTCAGTGAACTGCCAAATATTAGTTCTTCCTTCAAAATGCTCTTAGTCATACCTTATTTTTATTGTTATTTATTTTTATTTATTTATTTTTTAGTTGGAGTCTCACTCTGTCACCCAGACTGGAGTGCAGTGGCCACTCCCGGCCACTGCAGCCTCGACCTGCTGGGCTTTGGCGATCCTTCCGCCTCAGCCTTCCGAGTAGCTGGAACTACAGGCGCGCGCTACCACGCCCGGCTTATTTTTTTTGATTTATTGTGGAGATGAGATCTCGCCAAGTTGCCCAGGCGGGTCTTGAGCCCTCAGGCTTAGGCAATCCACTCACCTCAGCCTCCCAAAGGCGCGGGATTACAGGCTGAACCACCGAGCCGCCATACCTTCTTTTTTGGTCCTGTTGTCACCAGCTTCATTTTGTCCTTTATCATCTCACCTTGTAATTGTTACTATATTACTGTTTTATTCAGGATTTGTCATCTCCCTTGACTAGAGTCCAGGGCAGGTGTTTGAGCCACCATAATTTGGTAGAGTCGGCTCTGTTCTCTGTCAACACTTTACTGCAACGATCCTGTCTCATCCTCATAAGCTTAAACTAATACTGAAAGTCTAACTATGTGTACATTACTAATATGCTTTCTTAAAAAATACTGACTCAGCTATACTTTTCCCTTGGAAGTAGCTGGTTGTTGGGTCTGGGTATTTGTCCCAGATCTTCAAACTGGGAGTGTTATTTCTAGTAATAAGATGTAACAAAATTTCAGTAAAGCAACCAATTTGTGGGAGTTCTATTAACTTTGAGATTTTAACATGATAAATATTGAAATTTTCTATTGGTTAGTCTGACTTATGGAAGACTATAAATTAAAAAATTCACAGATGATAACCAACAAACCATATATTACACTAAGTCTTTTTGAAAGTATGAATATTGTATAAGATTAATGTCCACATTGCTTTTTAAAATTATTATTATTTTTTTTTTTTTTTGAGTTGGAGTCTCACTCTGTCGCCCAGACTGGAGTGCAGTGGCCGCTCCCGGCCACCGCAGCCTCGACCTGCTGTACTCTGGCGATCCTTCCGCCTCAGCCTTCCAAGTAGCTGGAACTACAGACGCACACTACCACGCCCGGCTTATTTTTTTTGATTTATTGTGGAGATGAGATCTCGCCAAGTTGCCCAGGCGGGTCTTGAGCCCTCAGGCTTAGGCAATCCACTCACCTCAGCCTCCCAAAGGCGCGGGATTACAGGCTGAACCACCGAGCCGCCATACCTTCTTTTTTGGTCCTGTTGTCACCAGCTTCATTTTGTCCTTTATCATCTCACCTTGTAATTGTTACTATATTACTGTTTTATTCAGGATTTGTCATCTCCCTTGACTAGAGTCCAGGGCAGGTGTTTGAGCCACCATAATTTGGTAGAGTCGGCTCTGTTCTCTGTCAACACTTTACTGCAACGATCCTGTCTCATCCTCATAAGCTTAAACTAATACTGAAAGTCTAACTATGTGTACATTACTAATATGCTTTCTTTTTTTTTTTTTTTTTTTTTTTTTTTTGAGTTGGAGTCTCACTCTGTCGCCCAGACTGGAGTGCAGTGGCTGCTCCCGGCCACCGCAGCCTCGACCTGCCGGGCTCCGGCGATCCTTCCGCCTCAGCCTTCCAGTAGCCGGAATTACAGGCATGCGCTACCACGCCCAGCTAATTTTTTGATTTATTGTAGAGATGAGGTCTCGCTGCCCAGGCGGGTCTCGAACCTGTGGGCTCAGGCAATCCACTCACCTCAGCCTCCTAAAGGCGTGGGATTACAGGCTGAGCCACCGAGCCCGGCTTAAAATTATTTTTATTTTATTTTAAAGATGGGTACAATTCAGGGTTAGGTATACAAATGTTCATTATGCAGATACCCTTGTTGATGAGGTGTGTCCCTCCCTCCCCTGGCAGTTTTCCTTCACTGCCAATCCCACCCCCAACATTGCTTTTTTTTTTTTTTTTTTGAG
>NW_007247071.1:58992-60227 GCF_000164805.1 Carlito syrichta
GGCTCTGGTGATCCTTCTGCCTCAGCCTTCCAAGTAGCTGGAACTACAGGCGCGTGCCACCACGTCCAGCTCATTTTTTTACTTATTGTAGAGATGAGGTCTTACCAAGTTGCCCAGGTGGGTCTCGAACCTGCAGACTCAGGCAATCCACTCACCTCAACTTCCCAAAGGCGTGGGCTTACAGGCTGAGCCACCGAGCCCAGCTCACATTGCTTTTTAAGTAAATATATGGGTAAGTGTGTATATTGATAACAAGGATAGCAGTTCTCTTAATAGCTGTAGGAAAAGTGATTTTTTTTTTAAGTCAATGTCCCTCTGTCACCCAGGCTGCAGTGCAGTGGCACGCTCATGGCCACTGCAGCCTCAACCTGCTAGGCTCAGGTGATCCTTCTGCCTCAGCCTTCCAAGTAGCTGGAACCACAGGTGAGCACCACCACACCTGACTAATTCTTTGATTTATTGTAGAAATGAGGTCTTGCCAGGTTACCCAGACTGATCTGGAACCCATGGACTCAGGCAGTCCTCCTGCCTCTACCTCCTAGAGTGCTAGGATTACAGGTGTGAGCCACCATGCCCAGCTCTCAAGTAAGCATTTCTTTCCTTTTTTTTTTTTTTTTTGAGTTGGAGTCTCACTGTTGCCCAGGCTGGAGTGCAGTGACACAACTATGACTACAGCCTTGACCTGCATGACTCAGGCGATCCTTTCACTTCAGCCACCTGAGTTGGTGAGACTACAGGAGCACCATGCCTGGCTAATTTTTTTAAAATGTTTAATTTTTAATAATTTATGGTAGAGATGAGATCTTTCCATGTTGCCTAAGCTGGTCTCGAACTCCCAGGCTCAAACAATCCTCTTGCCTTGGCCTCCCAAAGTGATGGGATTTTAGGCATGAGCCACCATACCCAACCTCAAAAGCATTCTCATGACTCTCTTAGCTGCAGTGACTTAAACTACAGTTTTGCTTTGTTTTTTTTGAGTTGGAGTCTCACTCTGTCGACCTGCTGGGCTGCGGCCATCCTTCTGCCTCAGCCTTCCAAGTAGCTGGAACTATAGTCGCGGTCTACCACGCCCGACTAATTTTTGATTTATTGTGGAGATGAGGTCTTGCCAAGTTGCCCAGGCGGGTCTCGAACCCGCGGGCTCAGGTAATCCACTCACTTTAGCCTCCCAAGACGCGGGATTACAGGCTGAGCCACCGAGCCCGACTCAGTTTTACTTTTTTTTTTTTTTTTTT
>NW_007247071.1:60715-83905 GCF_000164805.1 Carlito syrichta
AGCGGCCACTGCACTCCAGTCTGGGTGACAGAGTGAGACTCCAACTCAAAAAAAAATATAAAAAATACATAAATAAATAAAAATCCTCCAAAATGCAGGGGAGGATTTGTTTTATTGACAACCCAGTACAGGTTCAAGTACTTTGTATTGTATGTGTGTGTGAGCTGAAAAAAATTAGTTGTAGAATGTGCTTTTGTTTGATTGCATTTCCATTTTTCAGAAGTTGATTTATTTGCAGTTTTAGTATGTTAATTTTATTTTAGAAAATTGAATCACATCTGTGAAGTTCCAATCCTCTCAGGTTTTTGTTATATGTGAGTTCTAGTTATGAAGTAAATTATATGAAATCAAGAATATTTACAAACTATGAGACTCTCCACACTAAACTTGAGCTAAACAATAAAGACTGTGGTATTGCCCCAGCCACAACTTGTATAGTGACAGAAATCAGTAGCAGTCTTACCATGTAGGAAATTCTTTTTGCTCATTTAAAACACGAGTTTTAATTATTGTAGAGATGTCAGATGATATTTGGAGATGCTTTTGTGTCTCTTTCCCCTAAACATTAACCTCAAAAAACCCAACGTGCTCAGAGTGACAAAAACAAGTTGTGCAGACATGAAGGAAATTCACTAGAAATTTTTGCAACTGAAAAGAAACGTTCATCTTGAGTAGGGATATTTTTAAAAACACATACACAAAAGCAAGTATAAAATACTATAGGCTTACCTATGTTTCAGAATCATCTTCTAAGGGGAAGCTGATGTTCCAGGTTTACCAAATTCTTTTGTTATAGATATGTCCAGATTGTTTTGAGTCAGAGTAGGAAGTAATTATTTTTTTAAAAAAGGCCCCCAAGACCTTCCCCCCTTACTGAAGTAAGTTATCATTGAATGGCAGATTTTGATGAGCTCAGAAGACATACTCAACTAATTGACAGACTGTTTTTTCTAATTATTTATCCTCGACTGATGTAAAACCAAGGTTTTATGCCTTTGTGCATATATGTATCCTCTGACCAACATTTATAATGTCTGAAAATACTAAATTTCCAAGTATTTGATGCTGTTGAAGCTAGCAAGGAATTTTCTGAACTGGATACTTTTTAGCGAATGGAGTCGTTGAGCATGTGCACAGAATGGGGGGGTACAAATCTGACAGGTAGCATAGTAGGTGACATCAGTTCACTGAGCCATAAGTGCTTCAGGGACCATTGCACATGTGTTAAAGCATCTCACCTGAAAGAGGGTGCTGCTTGACTTTGTTCAGTTACTTCAAGAGTGAATAAATGGTGAAGTGTCTTCAGAATGAACAACATAAAAGCTCCAAATCAAAAAGCATGGTGGTACTGTTCTTCTTTTGAACCAGTTTGTAATGAAATGGAAGTGTTTGAAAGTTTGCTTGTTTAGGGAAAGTTGCTAATCAGAATTTTTGAACTCAGTTAAATTATTTATCTTAGTGGATAAATAATGAAAAGTAATGAAATAAATGATAATAAAGAAAAGTAATGAAAAGAAATTTTCTTATTTAAAACCATGATGAGGTGATGAATAAGGTGAATTCATGTTCACTTAGTGACATGCCGGTTTCAAAATCTACTTATTGACCAGATAGTTGTTCAAGGCCTGGTACTCAGCAGGTACAGGGCAAGCTGTTCACCACACATTGAGGGAATTAGTTTGGAAATTAGTTGGCTAAGACTGTGGAAACTATGAGTTGAAACTGTCATTTAAATGGGAATTACGGCATTTGTGATTGAATAAGAGCATCCTTTACTAAAGCGGTTCTCACGTAGACATCTCATTGGGAGAGGGGGAAAGACTTGCCACCTGCATGTGACCTGTGGGTGTGACTTTGTCCCTCCTCTGCCAAGAGTAGCTGTCTGGATTTCTTCCCTTCATGGCCTGGGAACATTTCCCTGCACCATCAGCAACATGGTCATTTCAAAGGAATACAGAATGGCTTGCTGTTTGTATGTGTGTTTGTGTTAGTCTGGGTTCTGAAAGTACTATGTGGTATGAGACGAGAAGTTTCTTGGATGCTGATATGCAGTGAAGACTCTTCAGTAGTGGCTTTTCCAAAGTCATTGGATTCAATACAACAGCAGCTCACCCATTCTCTAGTAAGAGGAATGGGAAACACTTAGCAAGCTGGTATTTTAAAGCATTCTACTAAACATGTATTTTATGTCACATGATTTTTTTTTTGAGTTGGAGTCTCACTCCGTCGCCTAGGCTAGAGTGCAGTGGCACACTCACGGCAACCCCAGCATCAACCTGCTGGGCTCCAGTGATCCTTCTGCCTTAGCCTTTCAAGTAGCCGGAACTACAGGTGCGCGTTACCATGCCTGTCTTTTGTCACATGAATTTTAAGATAGAATGATACTTCAGAGAAAATCAACTCTGCCAGCTGGATCCCCATGTCATTCAGAATAGAAAGGAGCCCCCCTCCCAATCCCCAACCTTCTGCTGATAGTTACATTTTGGTGGGAATTTTGGAGAAGTGTTACCCCTGGTGTTACCAGTTATCAAAGATATTGTGGAATTTCCAGGCAGCATTAATTTAATTCATTTTGACTTAAAAAATAAACACTCCTGGTTTAACATTTACGTATGAAGTTAGAAATTTCATGGATATTGGCTGTCCTTATAGTAGTGTTAACATGAATAGTAGCAAATGCTTACTATATCATGGGTACCCTTCCAAGCATTTTATTTTCGTGACTCATTTATTCCTCACAACCACCTTATATAACAGGTACTACAGTATTATTATTCCCAGTACAGATAATGAAATATAGGCACAGAAGTCAAGAAATCTACCCAAGTGAGTTGTGGAGCTAGAATTATGGACTAATCACTTACATTTGTAGATTAGGTATTTGAAATGGTTTTGTCACTGTGTGATGTTGATCAGTGCTTTTTGGGAAAAAACTTTTTGTGAATTTATTCAGCACCTACACAAACATAAGTGCTAAAAAAAAAAAAAATGCACTGGGTAATACTTAGTTCGTTGTTCTCTGAGTTCTTTTTTTTCCATTTTACTTGTTAAAAAGTTCCAGTTGCCATTTACTTAATTGATTTCATGATCTATACACTAATGAATTGCAGTCCTCAGTTTGAAAAACATACACAGTATAGATGATCATGATCACATGTAATACCATTTTTTCTTTTCCTAAAGTGAATGAAAGTACCAATGTAGATCATTAAGTAAATATAATTTAATCTAGATCATTAAGTGAAAGCATTGTGTTAAAACTGAACTGAAATTCGCTTCTTAGCAGTTAAAACTGGTCCGTCTGTACAGCACCTGTTAAATTATTGTGATTATGGTTTTCTGCAAGTTTTGTGAGGCAGTTTATACCAATGATACTTGTAGCATCCTACTTGGGAGTCATGTAGTAATTAAAAGAGGAAGAATATATGTTGAAGAAAGATCAGCATGCCTTTGACAAAGAAAGATGTTGACTGGATTAAGATTCATTTATGGATTGAGCGATATTTAAGATTTAACTATTGTGTGTGGATTTTTTAGGATTTAAAAGGACCCTCTTTTATTCAGGTGCCACATAAGAGAACTAAAATTATTTCCTAATTCCTAAGATAGTCATAGGAGAAAATTTTATACTTAATGACATCTGAGTTTTCTCATAATTATTAAACTGTGTGCTTTGGGAAATGAATTAGCACGTGTGTATATATATTATATAATTAAAGGACAAAGATTGATCACAAGGAGATGGCTGCTATATGAATTTATTTAGTTAAAGTTTGAGCGTCTGTTAATTTCAAAACCCTGCTAGTTTTGTTTTTGTTTTGGAGTTGGAATCTCACTGTCACCCAGGCTGGAGTATAGTAGTACATTCAGGGCCACTGCAGCCTCTACTTGCTGGGCTCAGGTGATTCTTCCATCTCAGCCTTCCAAGTAGCTGGAACCACAGGCACGTGTCACCACACCTGGCTAATTTTTTTTTATTTATTGTAGGTCTCACCATGTTACCCAGGCTGGTCTCGAACCCCTGAGCTTAGGCAATCCTCTCACCTCCACCTCCCAAAGTGCGCTAGGCTAGCCCTGCTATTAGAAAGTAGGAAAAGACAGAGGTAACTTAAACCCTGAAGCGTAAATATATTTGCCTTTGTCCTATCCCTGAATAGTGAACTTTGGCCTTGTTTCTTAAATTTTAAAAGCCAGCTGGGTGTGGTGGTTCATGCCTTTCAATCCCAGCACTTTGGGAGGCTGAGGCGAGAGTATTGCCTGAGCCCAAGGGTTTGAGACGAGCCTGGGCAACATGACGAGACCTTGTCTCTACATAAGTCAAAAAATTAGCCAGGCAGGTGGCACACGCCTATAGTTCCAGCTACTTGGAAGGCTGAAGTGGAAGGATTGCCTGAACCCAACAAGTCGAGGTCGTGGTAACCATGAGTGTTCCATTGCATTCCAGCCTGGGCCATGGAGTGAGACTCTGACTCAAAAAAACAATTTTAAAGTCAATTTTGTAGTTTTTGTGATTTGAATAATTATTTCCTGTTAAATTTTATATGCAGTGTACATGCTCCCCCCCCATCTTTTTCTTTGTTATTAGGCCACTAGGAAATAAAATGACATGTAACGCACCATTTTCCTTTCTGTTCCATAAGCTGATGGGCTGAGTGGAATTTTGGAGGTTTGTGTTTTTTGGTATTTGGGGTTTTTTTTTTTTTTTTGATGTATCAAAGTATCAGATTCAAAGCTGGGCTCGGTGGCTCAGCCTGTAATCCCGTGCCTTTGGGAGACTGAGGTGAGTGGATTGCCTGAGCCCGCGGGTTCAAGACCCGCCTGGGCAATTTGGTGCGAGACCTCATCTCTACAATAAATAAAAAATCAGCCGGGTGTGGTCGCGCGCACCTGTAATTCTGGCTACTCGGAAGGCTGAGGCGGAAGGATCCCCGGAGCACAGCAGGTTGAGGCTGTGGTGTCCGGGAGCGGCCACTGCATTCTAGTCTGGGCGACAGAGTGAGACTCTAACTAAAAAAAAAGAAAGTATCAGATTCAGGTGTGTGCCCAACTACTTGGAGAGTTAATTCACTACTGTTTCTGGAACACTTGCGTGCCAGCGCACTGTGCTCAGTGCTGAGGATTTTACTGTGAATGAGGTGCCTGCCTTCCAGCCACGGGACTGGACCCAAGGATCAGAAGGATCCCTTCCTTCAGCCCTCTAGGCCAGGGAAAGTGAGTTTCTGTTTATAGAGAATAACATTTATTGATACGGTTTCTGTTTTTATAGTAACAGGCATAAATGTAAAATCCACTTACTAAAATATTCATTATTCAAATAGAGATAATTAGCAAAAGAGCCTAATCTTGAATTAAGGAAAATAAGTGAATATAGTATTTAATATTAGATACTAACTTTTGGTTTAATCATATTTTCTGCATTTTTAAGCTCCAAGTGTATTTCATGAGTGAAATATAAAAATCAAAAGTGAGCCTTTTTTTTCTTTTTTCTTTTTGAGTTGGTCTTACTCTGTCACCCAGGCTGGAGTGTAGTGACACGCTCACGGCCACTGCAGCCTCGACCTGCTGTGATCCTTCCACCTCAACCTTCCAAGTAGCTGGAACTACAGGTTGCATGCCACCACGCCCGGCTAATTTTTTGATTTATTGTAGAGACGTGGTCTCGCCAAGTTGCCCACTCTGGTCACGAACCCCTGGGCTCAGGCAGTCCTCTCGCTTCTGCCTCCCAAAGTGCTGGGATTATAAGCATGAGCTACCGTACTTGGCTGTCTCCTTTAATGTTTAAGGAAGTTTTTGCAAATATTATATGAAAATGTTTGTATTAAAAATGTCCTTATATTTAATGGGTCTTAATCATTTTCAGTCTAAAATTGTGTGAATTAGATGGATCTTCTTTTTTCTCTTTGAGTTGGGATCTTACTCTGCTGCTCAGGCTTGAGTGCAGTGTCAGGATCATGGCTTATCTCAGCCTCGACCTGATGGGCTCAGGCAATCTTTCCACCTCAACCTCCCCAGAGGGTGGGACTACAGATGTTTCTCAGCCTTTCAAGTAGCTGGAACTACAGGCATGCGCTACCACACCCGGCTCATTTTTTGATTTATCGTAAAGATGAGGTCTCACCAATTTGCCCAGGTGGGTCTCGAACCCGCAGCCTCAGGCAATCCACTCACCTCAGCCTCCCAAGGCACGGGATTACAGGCTGAGCCACCGAGCCTGGCTAGCAGTTTTGAAATGTACAGTACCTTAGTATTACCTATAATCACCATGTTGTACAGTAGATCTCCAGAGTTATTTATCTTGTTTAACTTTTTTTGAGGGGGAGGGTAAGTTGGAATTTATTAGAAGATAGGAAAGCTCCGGGCAGCTGCGGGATTGGACCCTAAAGAGAGTTGTCCTATCCTGTTAAACTTTGTACCCTTTGATCAGTTTCTCCTCGTCTCCCTCCTTGGTGTTTACATTTTTTTTTTTTTTTTTGAGTTGGAGTCTCACTCTGTCGCTCAAGCTGAAGTGCAGTGGCATGCTCATGGCCACCACAGCCTTGACCTGCTGGGCTCAGGCATTTCTTCCGCCTCAGCCTTCCAAGTAGCTGGAACTATAGATATGTGCCACCATGCCTAGCGAATTTTTTGATTTACTGTAGAAATGTGGTCTCGCCAAGTTGCCCAGGCTGGTCTCGAATTCATGGGCTCAGACAGTCCTCTCACTTCGGCCTTCCAAAGTGCTGGGATTATAGGCGTGAGCCACTGTACCCGGCTTGGTGGTTAATTTTTAAGGTGAGCTTAAAAATGAACAGAATTGGTATTGGCATTACAAAGGAACCAAATGTCACCTAAGTGAATCTGAATAGCAGTACTCACTGGTTTTGGATTCTCTGTATTTGTCTCTTCTCTGTAGTGATTGGTGTAGTATTTTCTCAGTGCCATCTGGTGGTGCTATGAGTTGGGGTCATTGTAATGAGGTTGCCAAAGGGACTTATCCAGGGCAGGGAAGCACAAACACACATAGGTAGAATGTGGTCAACTTTACACCAGCCTTTGAATGCAGGATTGCATGCATTCAACTGTGAGGCATGCACAGAAGTTTTATTGTGAGACTGCTGTTGTAAATAATTAACATTAGTTAAATAATTATCATTAGTTGTACATAATTTTTAAAATAAGGGGCATAGTTTGTTTTGGACGTTTGGGAAGACGTATTTGTTATATCTGTTCATTTGCAAGTTTATATAGTTATGTTTATATACTGGCTTTAAAATTTATTATTGCCGGGCTCGGTGGCTCAGCCTGTAATCCCGCGCCTTTGGGAGGCTGAGGTGAGTGGATTGCCGGAGCCCGCGGGTTCGAGACCCGCCTGGGCAGCAAGACCTCATGTCTACAATAAATGAAAAAATCAGCTGGGCGTGGTAGCGCATGGCTGTAATTCCAGCTACTTGGAAGGCTGAGGCGGAAGGATCGCCGGAGCCCAGCAGGTCAAGGCTGCGGTGGCCGGGAGTGGCCACTGCACTCCAGTCTGGGTGACAGAGTGAAACTCCAGCTCAAAAAAAATAAATAAATAAAATTTATTATTATTATTATTATTGTTATTAGAGTCAGGGTCTCACTCTGTCACTGCTGCTGGAGTGCAGGGGCACACTCACAGCCATGGCAGCCTCAACTTGCTGGACTCAGGTGATTCTTCTGCCTCAGCCTTCCAAATAGCTGGAACCAGAGGCGAATACCACCACGCCCAGCTAATTTTTTTATTTATTGTGCAGACTAGGTCTCACCACATTGACCAGCTTGGTCTCGAACCTCTGGGCTCAGGCAGTCCTCTCACCTCTGCCTCCCAAAGTGCTGGGATTACAGGCGAGAGCCACCACTCCTGGTGGCTTTAGCATTTAAAAGGAAAATTACTCATGTCTCGGTACTGCCATCTTTGTATAATGGGAAATGGGGTAATGGGTCTACGCATTCTTTGAGCTGGTCCTGAGGATCCTCTTGTGATGCTGGATATGAGGAGAGGCAGGTGTATGGTGGTTTCTGTTAGTGACAAGAGTCCACCATCCTCTTCTTGCCATGGTTTTGAGCTGGTCATATTTATTTCTACTTGGTGGCAGCCTGGTTTTGTCCCTTTCTACTGTGTTTTAGCTACGTTCTTGAAGACTGTGTCTCCTGGCACTTATCAAAATCAGTGACTTTTTTCCACTTTGTGTCAGAGTCTCACTCTGTCGCCCAGCCTGGAGTGTGCACGCTCATGGCCACCTTGGCATCTACCTGCTGGGCTCAGGCGATCCTTCCACCTCAACCTTCTAAGTAACTGGGAACTACAGGCACTTGCTACCACGCCTGGCTAATTTTTTGATTTGTTGTAGAGATGAGATCTCACCAAGTTGCTCAGGCTGGTCTCGAACCCTTGGACTCAGGCAATCTTCTCAGCCTCCCAAAGTGCTGGGATTACAGGCTTGAGCCACTGCGCCCAGCCAGTGACTTTTTCATAATAGACCTTTTCCTTGATTTATCTTCAGCCTTTGTACCATCAGACTAGATGTTTCATGAATTGCCCTCCTTTGGCTTCTGTTTTCTGGCCTCCTGGTTCTCTTACTTATATATTATGTCTCTTGCAAGCATTCTTTCTTCATTTTGTGTGGCTGGGAGGCACAGGTATTCACTTTTCCCCTGTCATTCAAATATAAGCTTCAGTCCTCTGTTCTTTTTTAACACCTTTAAGAATTTTATCTGTGTGATGCCAACAATTTTACCTTTTTGCCAGTTACTACATTTATTTCTTTAGGTATCATATCCTTTGGGCTACAATTCTGTGTTTTTAAACTGCTTGGACATTTTCATTTTGGTAGTTTTTTTTTTTTAAATCACTTTGCATGCAACATATCTAAAATTAAGCTCTTTATCTTCCTTCACGTTTCAGCCTTCTTTATGTAACTTAGCTATTTCAGTTAATAATTCCAACTGTCTTATATAGTGTTGTTTCTAACTCCCTTACCTTTGGGATTTTGCCAGCATGAGATTTCCAAAAAAATATTTACCATTATTATTATTATTATTTAGTCGGAGTCTCACTGTTACCTAGGCTGGAGTGCCAGTGGCATGGTCATGGCCACTGTAGCCTCTGCCTGCTGGGCTCAAGGTGATCTTTCCACCTCAGCTTTCCAAGTAGCTGGAACTACAGGCACATACCACCATGCCTGGCTAATTTTTTTATTTATTGAAGTGACGAGATCTCACCGTGTTGTCTAGACTGGTCTCAAACCCCTGGGTTCAGGAAGTCCTCTCGCTTCCATCTCCCGAAGTGCTATGATTGCAGGCGTGAACCACTATGCCAGGCCAATAATTTTTATATCGCTAAATTTAGTGCTATAAAGAATTTTTTTTCTTTCTTTTTTTTTAAGTGAGAGTCTCACTCTGTTGCCCAGGCTGGAGTGCAGTGACACACTCACGGCCACCGCAGCCTCAACCTGCTGGGCTTAGGCAATCCTTCCGCCTCAACCTTCCAAGTAGCTGGAACTACAGATGCACTTCACCACGTCCAGCTAGTTATTGTGATTTATTGTAGAGATGAGGTCTCGCCAAGTTGCCCAGGCTGGTCTCAAACCCGCGGGCTCAGGCAATCCTCTCGCCTTGTTCTCCCAAAGTGCTGGGATTACAGGCTGAGCCACTGTACCTGGCCAAGAATTTCGTATAAACACATTTGTCTGGATGATGATCATTCAACCTAGAACTGCCATGATATATTGTACTTGTGAGTTCATATTTATTTACAGTTATATTGTTGCCACCCATAATTATCTAAGGAAGAGAGCACAATTGGTTGAGATCCTGCAGGGCAGATATGCTTCACTATGTTTACAGTATAACTTTTTGCTTTTTTTAAATCCTGAAAGATATCAAAGTACAGCAAACATGTCCACCCCTGAGAATTACACATATCTAACATATTTATTTCCTGTTTAAGATCTAGCAGTTATAGGCTTCATATAGAATTACTGTAATTCCAAGGTATTGATGAATTTAAAATGATACTGGTGGTACTGGCATGGAATAATGAAAATCTCTGATTTCTTGCTGACAAATCCGAGATTGTTCTGTTGCTTACACTCATAATTGAAGGGATTGTCAAATTTCAATCAGCGGTTAGTAAAAATAAAGATGTAATTTGTTTTCCCCATCTGCATTCACTGTGTTCCTGAATTCTATCCATAGACCCCGGATGTTTTGCTTCCACCCACCTCCAGTACCCTGTTTTCTCATTCCGTGGGTAACCATTTTTATTAATTTTCACTTTAGCCTCCCAATACAAATATATCTATACCTACGTGTTAGTAATTACTTTCTCCCTCCATATACAGGTACTTTGCTTTTTTCAGTCAAGTATTTGCTAAGAAATAACTTACCAGTATGTGGAGGGCCACCTCATTCCTGTCTGTAGTTGCACAATGCTCCATTGTTTGGATATGCCCTGATTTAGTCCTTCTGTTCCCTGTTGTTGGATTTTGGGTTGATTTCCAGTCTTTTACAGTGATTAAACTTGTGCTTACCACTTGCGATTTTGGTTGGTTTATTTTGGGGGTAGATTCCTGGAAGTGAATTGCTAGGTCAAAGGATAAATGCATCTGTCATGTTATTAAATAAAGCATGCTCGTATCATTGAGTATTTCCACCAGCAGTAGCTGTGTTTTGAATTTTTAATGTAGTATCTGTCAAGATCTGGAATTCAGAAGTAAATTGTTGGAGTTTGAAAGAACAAATTTGAGAAAGTGCACCTTCAAGCCTTTGTCATCCTGAGTTCTTTCCTCACCTGTGTCACCCACATCCAGTCCGGGCAACTACTATGATTTTTGCTTTGTGTTGTCTTAGGCATTGGGCCTCCATTTGTCCATTGCTGTGGGTCTAATTGAGCAGTTACCCCAGTTCTAACAGCATCCCCATTAGCATCAGTCATGTCACCTCTGTTCCCTGAAACCTTTCTTAGCTCTGTTACCCACACAGAGTAAGGGCCTCGCATCCTCCTCCCACAGACCCAGCCTGCCTCTCACAGCTTCTTGCACACTCAGTCTCCTGTGATCTGTTTTTCTGCCTCATGCTTGACCTCCTTTGTTCCTCTACTACTGTTCAAATTCTGTTCGTCCTTTGAGAAATGTTCGAAGCACACATTTTATAAAAACTTCTTGATCATGGTAGCCTGGAATGACTTTTTCCTTATGTCTTGCTGTTTTTTTGCCTGCATCTTAAATTTAATAAGGTTGCAAATCATGCATGCGGTGTGACATCTCTTCTGGTACGTTCAAGCAAATCTTTGCCATTTATATTTTTGCCTGTTTATATATTATTGCATGAAAGTATAAACCCCCCTATTGGTAATGTCTTACATAGCCCTTCTTGAAGCTTGCTTTCTGGTAGAATACTCAGTAATACTGCTTTTAGTGCTGATTCCAAGATCCATATGTATGAGGGACCTGGTCATCTTGCAGAAATGCATTCCTTTCTGTGGATAAAGTGAACTTGACCCATAAGATTTATACCTAGCATGCCTCAAGTCGGTTCTTCTTTTTTTTTTACTTAACAGTTTTATTGAGATATAAGCCACATACTATAAACGTCACTCATTTTACATATCTAGCTCAAAGATTTTTTGTGAAGTTAGAGTTGTGCAGTCATCACCACATCCCAATTTTAGAACTTTCCATCACCTCAAAAAGATCCCCTGTGCCTGTTTGCAGTCACTCCCCATTCCCATACTCAGCCCCGGGCAACCACTAATCTGCTTTCTGTCTCTCTAGATTTGCCTATTCCGAACATTTCATATAATATTTGGAATCATATAATACGTGATCCTTTGCATCTGGCATTCACTTAGTGTCATCCTTTTGAAGTTCATCTATACTGCATCAGTACTTCATTTTCATTGCCAAATAGCATTACAGACATTTAGATTGTGCCACTTTTTGGCTATTATAAAGTTTAATCAGCATTTATGCATAAGTCTTTTGAGTTGATGTATGTTTACTTGTTTTTTTGGATAGATACCTAGTAGTGGAATTGATGAGTCATAAGGTAAATGTTTGTTGACTGAACTTAGCCTTTTAATGCCACAAATGTTTAATTATTAGTTGGGTTTTTTTTGTTTTGTTTTTTTTGAGTTGGGATCTCAGTGTCACCCAGGCTGGAGTGCAGTAGCATGATTACTTATGTCTCACTACAGCCTCTACCTCCTGGGCTCAGGTGATCCTTCTGCCTCAGCCTCCTGAGTAGCTAGGACTACAGGTGCATGCCACCATGCTTGGCTAATTTTTAAAAATACAGAGATGGGGTCTTACTTAGGCTTGTCTAGCACTCATAGGCTCAAGCAGTCCTCCTGCCTCAGTCTCTGAAAGTGCTGAGATTCCTGCCTCAGTCTCTGAAAGTGCTGAGATTACAGGCATAAGCTACAACGCCTGGCCTAGACTTTATTTTTAGAAAATACTATACCATTTTAAGTCAGTGGTTTGTTTTTATCTTTTTACATTTTTCTTTTTTTGAGTTGGAGTCTCACTCTGTCGCCCAGACTGGAGTGCAGTGGCCGCTCCCGGCCACCACAGCCTTGACCTGCTGGACTCCGGCGATCCTTCCGCCTCAGCCTTCCAAGTAGCTGGAACTACAGGCGTGCGCTACCATGGCCCAGCTGATTTTTGATTTATTGTAGAGATGAGGTCTCGTCAAGTTGCCCAGGCGGGTCTCGAACCCGCGGGCTCAGGCAATTCACTCACCTCAGCCTCCCAAGGCATGGGATTACAGGCTGAGCCACCGAGCCCGGCTCTTTTTACATTTTTCAAAAGCAGTCAACCTTACCAAAGTAGCTGTAGTCTTTTCTTGGAAAACCCATTTCTTGCGTTCCTGTTACTACTCTGACTTGAATTATTTTGCTTTAACAACTCCTCATTATTGACTTCGGCAAGAGCACCTGCCAAGTGTTTTTTTCCTTAGTTTATAGAAATGGTGACAAACATCAAGTTGCATTTATAGGCAAAAGTGGCGTCTGGATTTTTAGAGTTTTTGAGGTGAAACTGAGGAGGGGACACAATTCTCTTGTTACCTTAAAGTTTGTGGGTCTCCCCCAGAGTTTTAGTTATATTCATTGAAGTTTTAAGAATGTATACTCTCCTCTGCTCCGTATCTAGGAATTGTCTTGGTAGTAATATACATCAGGAGAGCACACAAAGCTTACTTGGTTAAATATGTGCTGAAGACATGCTTGACCCTGCAGTTCAGTCCAAGGGTCACAGCTGAATCCTGTAAAGTGATGGCTGTCCTTTCTCCTGAAACTAGAGGTTTAGATTCCTTGTGTCTGTTCTCATGGACACTGACTGTTGCAGATCCTCAGGTCATCTTTCCATCATCTGTACTAACATGCCCTCAGCTGCCTTTTGTGTCCACTAATCGGGACTCCCCATCCCACTACCCACAGACTTTTTGCCCACCTCAGTTCTTCCCAGAGCTCTCTGAAGTCCTGCTTTATGAATGGGAAACTCTTCCACAGCCATTTCTCACACTCCTTCATCCTCCTTGCTCTTTCACAAAGACCCAAGACCCCTTAAAGCACTCTGAAGATGTGGCTGCCCATGTCACAAACCCTCCTTTCCCTGGCATTGGAAGCCGTAGACCCAGAGAACAGACCCTTTGGAGACTCCCTGCTGTGCTGCCCGTTTCCCTCCCCCAGTGGCTCATCTGCTAACCACCAGATATCAAGACTTAATTGGACACTGGCACTGACCAAGCCTTCCTCTCCACTCCAACACAGTTACCTTAATAGGTGATTGACTTGCATGCATAAGGCCACCCAGGACCTCAGCCTCTCATTTCCTTGAGCCCGTTTTGTCTAGTTGTGACAGGCGGGGCCTTGCTGCACCTTCCTACCCAGACTGTGGTGCTTCCACAGTGGTTGGTTCACACACTTCCCCTCCCAAACAGAGGCAGAAAGGATGAGGAGCCTTGTTCCAGCTTTCTTACTCCTTCACTGCCCAAATTCTTAAAGATACTTGGATTTTCTTTTCCAACCCATTTCTGTTGAATTTCTATTCTTAAAACAACAGTGACTTACATAAAACTAAACTAAGTCAACAGTGACTTTTGTAAAACTAAATCGAGATTCATTTCAGGTATCACGATGATAATGAAAATAATAGCTGGCATGTATCAAACACTGTATTGCTTTGCTTAATCCTCACCATACCTTCATTAGGTAGGTTAAGAGAGATGAAGAAATTTACTCATGATCATACAGTTCTATGAGCCCTCATGAGGACCACTAGCTTTTCTTCCCTTGGCTTCGAGGCTTGAATCCCTTCTTACTGTTTTTGGCTGTAAATCTGCAGTTACAAACTCTGTGGGCTCCCCATCATTTAGGACTCAGTTTGGCCCGTCTCTTTACTGTATTCTGATGAATTGTGGTTCCCACACTGAGGTGTTGGGTGCCAGAGTGCAGCTCTCCGGGACTTCTCTTCTGTGCTGTGGTTCCATGTCCAGCTGCCTGGGATGATTCATAAGGAGCCCAGGTTCACATATCCAGAAGGAAGCTTCCCATAAGTCTGTTCCTTCCTCATGTTTTTGCCTTAGTAGATAAGATAGTTCATATAACATTTGTCAGATGGACACATACAGGTATTTATCATACACTCAAGTAAACAAAAAAAAGCAAGGCTGTTAGAGGACTAGTTTGATAAATAATAGAATGTTGTATGAATATAACTCACAAAAGCAATGAGATATATTTCATTAAATAAATTGAGGTGTCGTATTCTTTTTTTTTTTTTTTTTGAGTTGGAGTCTCACTTTGTCGCCCAGACTGGAGTGCAGTGGCCGCTCCCGGCCACCGCAGCCTCGACCTGCTGGGCTCTGGCGATCCTTCCGCCTCAGCCTTCTGAGTAGCTGGAATTACAGGCATGCGCTACCACGCCCAGCTGATTTTTTGATTTATTGTAGAGATGAAGTCTCACTGCCCAGGCGGGTCTCGAACCCGCGGGCTCAGGCAATCCACTCGCCTCAGCCTCCCGAAGGCGCGGGATTACAGGCTGAGCCACCGAGCCCGGCTGAGGTGTCGTATTCTTAAGTGAAAAAAGTTGCAGCACTGTGTGATGATCCCAAAAGAGCTGGGAGTTAGTAGGGGTTAGCACAGATGCATTTTTTTAAAGTCACGTTTTCTTGAAATACTAGAGTTTTCTTGAAAAACTGGTCCCAAGATATGTCCAGGAAGAAATAGTTCATGGGCAAGTAAGTTTGAGGAGAGATACTTTATACTGTTTTTTTTAAATGGAAATTTGTAAGACACATTAACTTATTAAAACCACTGAAGTCTCATAGAAAACAAAGTAAATAATTTAGCTTAACTAAAGCTAGTAATTCCCAAATTCCCTTGATGTTCAGTTCAGTTGATGTTCCAGTTAATGTTTAGTGGAAGTGGAAGTGCTCTTTTTCAAAAGCCCTTTCAGTGTGTGTGGATGAAACTGAATTACTAATATCAAAGAAGATACATTTTTCAGGATTTTTCCAGGTCATTAAGTTAGTTCACACATCTACTCAATGAAGAAATCAATGAAGATTAATGCACCATTAATCTTGAGAAATAGGCTTTTTGATTATTTCACTGTTTGAATTGTTAGAAAACTTGTTTATTACTGATTCTTTTGACTTTCGTCTCCCTTTGTAATAGGACAATCTCTTCTGTGATACAAGTTCTTAAATATACAGCCTCCCTTCTTTTAGGAGACATGTTTATTCTGACTATTGCGTTCCCTTCCACTATCTTCCTAGAGTGAGATAAAAGTAAAGTAGAGTCATAGTGTGTTGTAATTTGAGCAGGCTTCATGAGATGGTGACTTGTGTCTGGAGGTAAGGTTGGTTCTGCCATTGTCTTTGGTCCTTGCCTGGTTGCCTCTCATATCTTGGTTTCCTATCAGGAAAACGAAGCTTACTCATCTCCTGGGGATTAACAGGAGCTTGTGAGCATGGTTTGGGCAACTAGAGAGCAAGTTGTGTCCCTAACTTTATAAAAGATAAAGTCAAGATACCACTTATCCTCTAGCAAAGTTAAAATATGCCAAATCAATTGGTCAGTGTGGACTTGACAATATCTCCATTGTCTCATCTCTGCATAAGTTTGTAGAATGTGCTCTTTACATATTCTCTGTTTGATGAATCTGTTTCTTTTTCTGATTCTTCATTGGTTTCACTGTTTGTTGACACCCTGAAAATGAAAGAACTTAAAATTCAGACAAGAGTTTACTGGTTTGTGACTCTACTTCTTTGTAGCATTACATAATCTTGCCCAAGTCATGAGGGACCTGTGGCTGTCCTAGTTGTCTGTCTGCTTCACTCAGTGACCACCCACTTGTCTACCGCTTCTCAGATTTGTGCTTGCAAATCAGGAAGTAGCAAATCTATAGGTTTTGCGTCCTGAAACTCATGGATATTCATAACCACAACTGGTAAATTCAGTAATGCCTTACTAGAGTGCTTTTGAAAACTAACTGTAGCCGGGCGTGGTAGCATGCGCCTGTAGTTACAGCTACTTGGAAGGATCGCCTGAGGAGGAAGGATCGCCTGAACCCAGAAGGTTGAGGCTGCGGTGGTTGTAAGTGTGCCACTGCACTCCAGCCTGGCAACAGAGTGAGACTCCAACTCAAACCACCCCCCCCAAAAAAACTAACCTATTTCCTAAGTATGTTTTGTTTTTTGTTTTTAATATTGCTAGGTTTTGGGGACCTCCTAAGCTTCCTTGGCTATGTGATGAGATTTATTAGGAAAATATTTTTACCTTGTCCCTAAAAACCATTTGAACTTCTCTGACTTTCATGAAATCTACTTAAGATTGATTTAAAAAAAATTTTTTTTAGAATAAAGACGAAGTCTTGCTATATTGCCCAGCTGGGCTCAAGTAATCCCCCACCTTGGCCTCCCAGAATGCTGAGATTATAGGTATGAGCCACCACACATGGCCTATTGATGTTGATGTTTTTCAATGGCCTGATTATGAGATGGGTGTTAAATAATTTTTAAGTGGTATATTTCTGAAAATTTGACGTTGACAGAAAAGTTAGTCTTTTGTGGGCAGCTGTATTCTATTTTATTACTCTAAGCAGTGTTACCATCAGTTCACTAAACACTTGAATGATGCGTCAGTGGACTAAGTGCTCAAACTCAGCACTCAACACCTATATGCTCTCTCCCCTAATCTAAACTGGAAAACACTATCACCCAAGCCTCTTGTATCCACTGAAGCAGATACAGGTGTCTCATCCAGATGTCCCTTTAAGGAATAATTTGTCTCCCAGTGTTAGCTCCTTCAGGCTTCAGAAGCAGAACTGCCTGGCCCCCCAACTGGCTGTGCCCTTCCCAACCCAGCGGGAGCTAAAGGCCTACCCTAAAGCTGTGTGTGGGACCCTCTGGCAGTGCTTGTTACAGAGTTCCGGCCTGATTGGTGCTGGCTTTATAGGGCCTGCATCATGGCCCATCTTGTCTCTGCCCAGTCCTGCTTCTTCCTTGTCATCTCGTAGGTGCCATTTCTAAGAAGCTTCTTTCACCTCAGCTGGATCTTAGCATATGCTACAGAGAGCACACAGGCAGGTCTGCTGTTGCTGATCAGCATGTTATCTATCCTTTAAGACATTTTCGTGTTGTGCCTAACTTCCAGCATTTCCTTTTAGGCTTAGTTTTGGATTTTTCTGCTGTATTAGGTATAAGTGTTTTGAGTATATAGGTGTGAGGCTTTCTAGGGGATATTAAAAATATAAAGAGCTTCCTTTTTAAACCACTTAAGTGGATATGGTTGTGCAAATTTTTGAGACATTTAGATCAGTTGAAATGTATGAATTTTGTATATTCATTGGGAGATAACTAGAAAAAGAGAGTAGGTTGTTAGAAAGAGAAAAACTAAGTATACAACAGTAGGAATAGATGATTTTGCTGATTTTTCAGCATATTCTGAATATAAGCTGAGGTATGCTGTGGCACAAAGTTACCACACACTACTGAACACACAAAGTCTATAATCAAGTAAACTTGGCATTTTAGCTTGACACGAAAAGGTTGTATTTTATCTCATAGGTTATCAATCTTGATAGAGTAAGAGTCATAATTGGAATCATGTGTAATACAAAGAAGAGAATATGTAAAGAGCACATGTGGCTTGTTGTTGCTGAAATGGGACCGTGGAGGTATTGTAGAGAAAAGTCCACATTCACCATTTGATTTGGTGTATTTTAACTTTGCCAGAGGATAAGTAGTATCTTGACTTTATCTTTTATGTCTTGATATTTGCAGTATGTACCTTAGGTTTTTTTATTTTTATTTTTTTTTGAGTTGGAGTCTCACTCTGTCGCCCAGACTGGAGTACAGTAGCCACTTCCGGCCACCACAGCCTCGACCTGCTGGGCCCCAGCGATCCTTCCGCCTCAGCCTTCCAAGTAGCTGGAACTACAAGCACGTGCTACCACGCCCAGCTAATTTTTGATTTATTGCAGAGATGAGATCTCGCCAAGTTGCCTGGGTGGGTCTTGAACCCGCGGGCTCAGGCAATCCTCTCGCCTCGGCCTCCCAAAGTGCTGAGATTACAAGCTGAGCCACCGAGCCCGGCCTGAACAAGATTCTTGAGTCCCATTTTTTTTTGAGTAACCTAAGTGTGTTCTTTTTGACACAGAGCATTGCTGTCAACCCAAGCCCGGCCAGGTTTTTTTTTTTTTTTAAGTCAGGCTTTCTTAAACATTTATAAATTTTGAATTTGAAAAATTTAAAATATTTGAATAGATTTAATGCCGATACAATCAGGACTGACTTGTTTTTTTGTTTTTGTTTTTTGTGTTGGCGTCTCACTTCATCACCCAGGCTGGAGTGCAGTGGGGAACGCTCACGGCCATCCTAGTGTCTTATCTGCTGGGCTCAGGCGATCCTTCTGGCTCAGCCTTCCAAGTAGCTGGACCTACAGGCACACACTACCATGCCCGGCTAATTTTTTTTTGTTTTATTATAGAGATGAGTTCTCGCCAAGTTGCCTAGGCTGGTCTCAAACCTGTGTGCTCAGGCAAGCCTCTCACCTTGGCCTCCCAAAGTGCTGGGATTACAGTCTTGCGCCACTGTGCCCAACCAGGACTGTCTTGTAAAAACATCTCTTTTAATTGGAGCTGTTTGAGTTTCTTCATTTAATAAAGTCAGTTGAATCTGTCTTACAGTTGGTTTCACTGTCTGTCGGCACCTTAAAAATGACACCTAAAATTCAGACTAAAGTATACTGACTTGTGGCCCTACCACTTTGTAGCATTTTATAATCTTACCAAGTTTGATTGCTACTTTGAATCAGTTTCTTCATCTCAAGAAAGGAAGGACCAGAACAGATCTGTAAGATTAACCTCTAATCACTTGTGACTAGTTTTGGTTCTTATGAAAAAATGCTTTTGGTACACAGATACATGGTACATAAAGTTTCTGACTTACGAGTAGGTTATATACCAAAAGATTTTGTCAGCTTCTTAGAAAGAAGGACATTTTATTCCATAACTGTAGTATTGTGAATGTAGACCATGTCTGTTTTGATTTGCTTTAATAGTGCATAACTAGGGCCTGGGACAGTGTCTGGCATGGTAGTTTCCTAGTGAATATTTGTTAAATAAATATAAATGGTCACTAAAGTGCCATCATTTTCATAAGCCTGTTTAAACACTATATTATTGCAACAACCAGACTTTTGTAAAACATGACTAAATGAAACAGCAAGACATACATTTTAGCCTAAAATTCAGTGTTAGAAGGAAAATGTTTAGAAGAAACAAGACAAATTTTGTGGAGATTCTAAAGGGTGATTTTGAGCATGTTCAGATGCTCAGTGATCCTGGTATCTTATTTCTAAATCCCTTTAAAACTTACAGCATTTCAGTTCTGTGTGTGTGTATGTGTATGTGTGTTTGTTTTGAGTTGGAGTCTCACTCTGTCACCCAGACTGGAGTGCAGTGGCCGCTCCCAGCCACCGCAGCCTCGACCTGCTGGGCTCCGGCGATCCTTCTGCCTCAGTCTTCCTAGTAGCTGGAACTACAGGCGCGCGCTACCACACCTGGCTAATTTTTTGATATATTGTAGAGATGAGGTCTTGCCAAGTCGCCCAGGCAGGTCTCGAATCTGCGGGCTCAGGCAATCTATTCACCTCAGCCTCCCAAAGTGTGGGATTACAGGCTGAGCCACTGAGCCCAGCCTGTATGTGTTTTTAAATTTTATTCACATAAAACATTTATTGAGCTGTATGCTAGGCTCTGTATTAGGTTCTCAAGATAACATGGTGAGAAATGAGATGGTCTCCATGCCTGTGGAGCTTTCACACGAGTGAAGTGAGGGAGTTACTCGTACTATACAGCAGTCAAGCACAGGCTTAGGACCTAGAATGGGTGTTCAGAAGGGAAGGTCCATGTGATGGCGAACCTGAACCTCTTCAGGGATTTCCTAGTAAGTCTCTTGAAGTAATGTGTGATGGAGAGCGACCTGATGAAGAAGGGGAGGACTTCTCCGGGCAGAAGCAGGGGCAGAGATCTTCAGGAGGCTGGGGGTGGATAGCATGGCCAAGGAAGGGATACATCAGTGTGGCTGTACCCAAGGAGTAGAAGAAGAGAGAGAGAAAAGGATTCGATCATGCCACATTGAGGATTTCCCTGCTTCCAACTCTACCCTGGCTCCTTGTTGATAGGATGACAGCCTATTCAGAATTAAGATGACAACATCCTGGGGTGACAACAGTTTCAGACTGTGACTGTGTCAGGAATGAATGTGGGAATGAGACAAGTGGATGGGAGTTATGGGAGTTGAGTTTAGACACCTAAAACGGTGGCCCGGGTAAGAGATATGAGGGTTACCAGAGGAGGAAATGAAGATGAGCGTGTGGATTTGAATTGACCTTGAAAGTTAAAATCAATATACTTGAGTGTAAAAGATGGAGGACGAGGCATTGGAATCATTCCCAGGTTTCTGATATGGATACATGGGGTGTTGTCACTTACTAAAGTGGACAACAACAATGATAGTGAATGGTGTTTGGGGAACAGAATAGAACTTTATTTTCAGTTGCTGATAGATATCAGAAGTGAAGAAAAAAAGGTGTAAAAGACTGTCTAGAGGGGAATGAGAAAGTTTAGCCAAGAT
The DNA here is from genome assembly GCF_000164805.1 of Carlito syrichta. Lineage (NCBI taxonomy): Eukaryota > Metazoa > Chordata > Mammalia > Primates > Tarsiidae > Carlito > Carlito syrichta. The sequence goes on from NW_007247071.1 coordinate 81,857, forward strand.
GGAATTAACTGAACTTTGAATTTGGGGAATTTGAGTGATTATTTCCCATTAGGGAGAAATTAGTGATGGGGAAAGGAGGATAGATTTAAATACTTGATGCTGTCATGTGGCACTACCATTCTAAATCGTGCAAATTATTAGCAAGTGGAGTGTTAATCCTCCAAGGTAGAGGAAAGGCAAATTGAAATCATACATAGGAAATATTTGCAGAATGGTTGCTGAGTTATTTGTTTCCTGAAAACTTGAGGGAATTCTTGTGTTAGGTATTTTTATGTTTCACATTTGAACATACCTGTTTGAATGTAAAAAATAAATTACATTCAGGATCAGGAATGGTGTTGTGGTTTCATAAAGTTTCAAGTCCCATAGCTCAGGATATAAATAGTAGAGATGATTTAGGCTTCAGTAGTTCGTTCTTAATCCATAAGCATGACCTTACAAGTTCTTTAAATGTGCCTTAGATTAAACGGAGCTCTATAGTGCATTGAGGATATAGGCTACACTGAATTACTTGAAGAAGTAACTCAGACTTGGATGTGCAGGTTTAACCACCCTAGCCTTATTGTTCCAAATCTCATTTACTTTCCAATGACATTTGTTTTATGAAGCCATTGAAATAATTTAATGTTTCTCGATTTGCACTAGAAATACCTGTTGTTGTTGTTTTCAATTGGGATCTTACTCTGTTGCCCAGGCTGGAGTGCAGTGGCACAATCCTGACTCACTGTAGCCTCGACCTCCTGGTCTCAGGCATTCCTCTCACCTCAGCCTCCTGAGTAGCTAGGACTACATGGCATGCACCACTACACTTAGCTAATTTTTTGACTTTTTTTTTTTTTTTTTTGTAGAGTTGAGGTTTTCCTATGTTACCCAGGCTGGTCTTGAACTCCTGGGCTCAAGCCTCCTGTCTTGGCCTCCCAAAATGCTGGGATTGCAGATGTGAGCCATCACATTCAGCCAGACATTTTTGTTTAAAACTTTTACATTTTGATATGCTGTATATAGACAGTCCTTAAGTATGCCTGTGGTATTGCACATTAAGTACTGATTTAGTACAATATTGAATACACCTAAGATCTTTTATTATGGGTGCAAGATCCCAAAGCATTATAAATTGTATTTGCTGTAGTTTCATATACTTAGAGATAATAGCCACTACCATATATTAACCATTTACTATGTATTGATTATTTACAACCATCATTTGAGACTAGGAAATGAGGTTTAGGGAAATTATGTAACTTACCCAAGACCACATACCTACCTAGCAGATATGGAGCTGAGCTTCAAACTCAGGTCTTTCTTCAGAGCACATTAAAAAAAAAATTTGTGTGTGTTGGACTCTCACTCTGTCACCCAGTCTGGTATGCAATGGTATATTCAAGACTCGGGCAATTCTTCTGCCTCAGCCTTACAAGTAACAGTAACCACAGGCATGGGCCACCATGCCTGGCTAATTTTTTTTTAGAGACTGGGTCTCCCTATGTTGTCCAGGCTGGTCTTGAACCTCTGGGCTCAAGCAGTCCTCACGCTTCTGCCTCCCAAAATGCTGGGATTACAGGCATGAGCTACCGCACCTGGCCCACAATTTTTTTTTTTTAAAGCCGGATTTATTGAGAGGACAGTAAAGCTGCAGTGGGAGGGGACCCAGAGGGGTTGCCCCGGCCCACATTTTAAATTTTGATAATTCTTTCCAAATGCTCTTGTAAAAATGGCAGTGCCCATTTTCCTTCATCTTCAACTTTACCAACATTTGCATTCTTGCCAGATGCTTAATGAAAAGTTACTAAAATTCATAGATAACTGATGAGACTGAACGTTTTTTCCTGTTAACTGTGGTTCTTGGCATCTGCGGTGCCTGTCCTTTGCCTTTTTTGAGTTGGTGTCTCGCTCTGTTGCCCAGGCTGGAATGCAGTGGCATGCTCAAGGCTCAGGCGATACTTATGCCTCAGTCTTACAGGTAGCAGTAACCACTTTCTAATTGTCATGTAGGTTAAGTGTTACATTTTCTTTTCTTTTTCTTTATCTTTTTTTTTTTTTTTTTTTTTT
>NW_007247071.1:83925-91967 GCF_000164805.1 Carlito syrichta
TTTTTTTTTTTAATTTGGAGTCTCACTCTGTTGCCCAGGCTGGAGTGCAGTAGCATGATCCCAGCCACCGCAGCCTTGACCTGCAGGGCTCAGGCGATCCTTCTGCCTCAGCTTTCCAAGTAGCCGGAACTACAGGTGCATGCTGCCATGCCTGGCTAATTTTTTGATTTATTGTAGAGACAAGGTCTCACCATGTTGCCCAGGTTGGTCTTGAACCTGTGGGCTCAGGCAGTCCTCTCACCTCGGCCTCCCAAAGTGCTGGGGTATAGAGTTGAGCCACCGTGCCTGGCCACATTTTCATTTTTGATAGCTTTAGAAGACAAGACAGCAGAGTTAGTTGTGCTTGTGCAAAGTTTTACCCAGCTTTTCTTGTGAGTGCTAATAATTTTGAATGTCTAAGTAAGCATATTTTTATACACAGATCATATAATTAATATGAGTGTATTTCCACATAGAGAAATAGTCTCTGGATTAGACTGGTTCCTGCTAATGCCTACAGACTTCGAATATTTCTGTCAATGTGTGTCACCCTATTACCTACCTTAGAGATAATTTATTAATTCTGTTTATTTCTTTTTCAGGTTTGCCTGCAATGAGATTTCTCTCTATATTTAGAGGACATCCTTTTGAGCTTCTGTGAATACATTTGGAATGGTACTATATATTTTCATCTAATGGATAACTAGCTGTATTTTGAATAAGGATTGCTGCGCTGGACGGCTTTAGAACATCCATCACAATGTCGTCAACTAGGAGCCAGAACCCCCACGGCCTGAAGCAGATCGGTCTGGACCAGATCTGGGATGACCTTAGAGCCGGCATTCAGCAGGTGTACACTCGGCAGAGCATGGCCAAATCCAGATACATGGAGCTCTACACGTATCCTCCTGCCTGATTGCAGGTTGATTGGCTTAGGATTTTGATTATTTGCTAGTATGAACTATGAATTACTAGAAATTTTACATCATGTTTTCTCTTCCCAGTTTATGCTGTAATATAATCATAGAGCTCATTTTAGCTTAAAGTTTATTGAACAGAATACAATTGGCTTATGAGTTAGTCTAATCATTACTGGTCAGTATAGTAGCCACTAGTTGCATCGTGGCTGTTTATATTTAAAATAATTGCAATAGCCATATTTCAGGTGGATCACTAGTCAGATAATAGAATATTTGTCATAGACGGTTCTGTTGTATAGTGTTGGTCTAATGCACAGGATCATTTGTTTATCGTCCATGTGTTATATATTGTCTATGGCTGCTTGTGTGTTCTGGGAACAGAGTTGAGTGGTTGTATCAGAAACAACCTGGTCCACAAAATCTAAAATATTTACTCTCTCTTCCTTTATAGAAAAACGAATCAAACATAGAGTAAAAGTTTTGCTATTTTTACTCTATTCTTAATATACGATATTTAAAAAGTGTTTCATTCATCTGTTATTTGGTCCATGCTGTATATGGTAAACTATACTATATGCTGCAAAGGTTATGAGGGTGTAAAAGATGTAGCTCCTGTTATTCATATACTTGGAGACAGGCTATTTATTAACGTATGGAGTTTCTTTTTTTTTGAATTGGAGTCTCACTCTGTCGCCCAGACTGGAGTGCAGTGGCCGCTCCCGGCCACCACAGCCTCGACTTGCTGGGCTCCGGCGATCCTTCTGCCTCAGCCTTCCAAGTAGCTAGAACTATAGGCACGTACTACCACACCCAGCTAATTTATTGATTTATTTTAGAGAATGAGGTCTCACCAAGTTGCCCAGGCGGGTCTCGAACCCGCAGGCTCAGACAATCCATTCACATCAGCCTTCCAAAGTGCGGGATTACAGGCTGAGCCACCGAGCCCGGGTTGTAGAGTTTCTTGATTCTATACAAATATAAAATTGAAGTTTGAGCTAAGCCAACTCAGTAGAGAGGAGATTGCCACTGATCTAGGACTTTAAAATAGCTAGTTCAGTGGAGCTTTAAGTTAAAATCTTTAGTATCAGTGATTATCAAACTAGACTATATGGTATTCTAGGATGTCCTCAAATAAGTTAATGTCTTAGACTCTTAAAAAATTAATGTTGGCAACCCCCTTGGGTCCCCTCCCACTGTAGGAGCTTTCCTGTTGTCTTAATAAATCCTGCTTTTTTAAAAAAAAAATAGCATTAACAAATAGATATGGAACAATATCTACCTCTAAATTAACTTACATTTATTGTATGTGTATACACATACAATACAATGTGCAGACTACTTTATAAAAAATAACAGCTTTATTGTGATACACCATAAAATTTACCTTTTTTAAAATCTGCGATGCAGTGATTTTCAGAATATTTACAGAGTTCTGCAACTGTCACCACCATCAAATTTTAGAACATTTTCATCATCCCAAAAAGATACTTTTTGCCCATTAGTAGTCACTCCCTGTGCCTTCTCCTCCCCAGGCCCTGGCAACCACTGGTCTACTTTCTGCCTGTCTGAATTTGCCTACTCTGGGCTTTTTGTATGGAATCATACAATGTGTGACCTTCACGTCTGACTTCTTTCGCTTAGCATGTTTCCAGGCTTCATCCTTATAGCATGTGTCAGTATGTACCTCATTCCTTTTTTTATGACTGAAGTGTATCGATGTCCACATTTGGTTTACTCATTCATCAGTGATGGACATTTGAGTTACTTCTACTTTTTGCCTGTAAACATGTGTGAGTTTGGAATTTTTGTGTGGCTATATGATTTCAGTTCTCTAGGGCATATACCTAGGAGTGGATTTGCTGAGTCCTATGATATGAAGAAAGCTTTTAAGGAAGATAGAGTCTTTGCCAAGTGATATTACTCCACCCAACAGGGTTCTGGTTTGCTAGGTATGACATTTTTAAAAAATTTAACATAGCTGAAGATGGTAATTTCAATGGTTAGGCAAGACACTTAGTTGAATTTCTGGTATGCAGATGAACAGGAGAGCATTACTGTGGAGATGAAGGAAATTTTCATTGCTTATGTGTCTCTGAGAAATTTCTTTACATGTCAGTTTTTACTAAGTCATATTGGTCCTTTATCTGATAGAAAGTTTTTGCCCCTAGTACTATGAGAAAGCAGAGACTTTATATGCTAGCAGAAATTACTGAATTTTTAAAATTGTACCATAATTGAGTTCTTACAATTTGTAGTTGTTCTTGCACCTGCAACTTTAACTTTTTGGGGGACTATCACTCTTTTTTTTTTTTCCTTTTGAGTTGGAGTCTCACTCTGTTGCCCAGACTGGAGTGCAATGGCTACTCCTGGCCACTGCAACCTCGACCTGCTGGGCTCCGGCGATCCTTCCGCCTCAGCCTTTCAAGTAGCTGGAACTACAGGCACGCACTACCACGCCCAGCTGATTTTTCATTTATTGTAGAGATGAAGTCTCGCCAAGTTGCCCAGGCGGGTTGGGCTCAGGCAATCCACTCACCTCAGCCTCCCAAAGCACAGGATTACAGGCTAAGCCACCGAGCCCTGCAATCACTCTTAAATTGGGTATAATTTTTTAAATTCTAGTTTTGCCTGTCAAGATAACAGCTTCATATATTTATTAAAAATCCAAGAATCTAAACTGAGTCTGAAATCTCTTACTCATTCTTTGGTATATTTTATGAAACAACAGTACAGTTAGAGTCCTGTGTGTCAGGCATTTTGCTGGTAACCATCTATATCTTGTTCAGGCTCATCTCATCCCTGGGGGTGGTGGGTAGTAACCCTCTCTATTGATGTTGGAAACCAAGTATCAACAAGCTCAAGGAACTCTCCTCATTGCTGCAACAGCCAGTGGTAAGTGATGATGCTGGTGTTAAAATTCTTAGCAGCCTGAATCTAGAAATTGCCTTTAGGCACTAAACAGCCTTCAGCTATTATGTTTGAATGGATTATATTTCTCAGAGTATCACATTTGCATATCTTCCTTATGAAGTTCTGAAGAAGTGTTTTGATGAACTCTTCAGTGTAGTAGGATAGAGGTGAAACAGAATGCATACTTGTGTTTATTAATTTAATTAATGAAAATCATGAAATTATACTCTACTCTTCATGTGCATTTTTTTTTCTTTGAGTCAGAGTCTTGCTCTGTTGCCCAGGCTGGAGTGAAGTGGCAAGCTCCCAGTCACCCCAGCCTCAACCTGCTGGACTCAGGCTTCCTTCCTCCTCAGCCTTCCAAGTAGCTGGAACTATAGGTGCACGCCACCACACCCAGCTAATTTTTGGATTTATTGTAGAGACGAAATCTCACCAAGTTGCCCAGGCTGGTCTCGACCCCCTGGAATCAGGCAGTCCTCTTACCTTGGCCTCCCCAAGTGCTGGGGTTACAGGCTTGAGTCACCACACCTGGCCAGTGTGTGTTTTTAATTATCAGTGTTACTGAGAGGACTAGAAGAACTCTGAATCATCTGTCATATTTTTCTAGAGCCATCTTCACTTCATAGTAATAAGTCATCGTCCTTCTTGAACCTGAATATATGTTGCCATTACTGCAGTTTTATCCTATCCTAGGTTGCATAACACTTTTTCAGGAGTTTTTCTCTTACTCATGTATATTTGATCTCCTGCCTAATCATTTACTGTATTGTATTTTAAACTAATCCCCTAAAAATAAAATAAAACAATACCCTAAAGACTTGTTTGTTGTGACATTTAAGGCAATTGTGAGGTTATGTTTCAGGTTAGGAGGTGTTTTGAATCTGGGAAAGGAGGAGCTGGCAGTGCATCTTACTAGTGTCACTCTTCAAAATTAGATGCACCTCATCAGCAGTTGGTGAAGGAAGAGGTATTAGAAAGGCAAACTGGTTGAGAAAAAGGAGGGATTCTTTCCTTCCCATAACTCTGGCTAGTAACTGACACTAGGTGTTTACCCTTTGTCTGTTCTGGAGAAGCAAATGTGTTTTTTTGTTGTTGTTTTTTTACTTATTTTGAGTCAAGGTCTCACTCTGTAGCCAAGGCTAGAGTGCAGTGGCATGATCATGGCTCACTGCAGTCTCAACTTCTTGGGCTCGGGTGATCCTTATGTCTCAGCCTCCTGAATAGCTAGCTGGGATTACAGATGTGTGCCACCATGCTCAGCTAATTTGTGTGTGTGTGTGTGTGTGTGTGTGTGTGTGTGTGTGTGTGTGTGTGTGTGTGTGTGTGTGTAGAAACAGGTCTTGCTGTGTTGCCCAGGCTGGTATTGAATCCTAGGCTCAGTCCTCCTGCCTTGGCCTCCCAAAGTGCTGGGATTACAAACATAAGCCACTGTACCCGGCCTGTGAATGTTTTTTAGAGAAAGCTTCTTAACCTCTGGATGTAAAATGAATGTTCTTAGATCCTTTAGGATCCTCTGGCATTTGTGGTTGCTATAAAAGGAAGATGGGTTTTTATATAGCATAAACATTTTTCTTGACTTCAACTCAAGTTGGCAAAAGAGAAAGGAATTTTGGGAAAGAAAAAAAGAAAGAAAATAAAAAAGAAAATGCCCAGATCATCTGCAGACAGAAAGCTCTTCTTTGTTTTCAGCTCCTTTTCAAAAACTTCGTTTTTCTTCTAAAGATTTCTTCTTAAGTCCTTGCTCTCCATTGTATGTCTCTTTGTCCAGAACTTCCGATTCTTCACATCTAGTTTTTCATGTCTTACATCTGTATAGTTACAACGCAGCAACTCTTTTTCTTTTTGCAGTGAAATACAGGAGTATTTTCTGTGTATGCGGGTAAATAATAGTAGGTTTCCTTCCCTTTGAATTTGAAATAAGAAATCCATTATTCAGTTTATTGACATTTTAGGTGCCATGCTTGGCTCAGAAAACAAACATCGGTCCTGACTAGTAGAGAGACATTCAAGGGTATGCAGTGAATTGGGGGGGGTGCAGCCTTAGTGTGTAGGTATCAAGTTATCTACTAGAGGTTTCTGTTCATTTTGCTGGGCCCTGGACCTATCTGCCCCGTGTTTCCAGGTCAGAATTCTTTTTTCTGCAATTGCACCTCAGTTCCATAATTTTAGCTTTTCTTGGAATTAGTTAAAACTTTCATGTTGACTTTTCCTCTCTTTTGCTCTCTACCTGAGTAAGTTCACATAAACTTTGTAGTTTGTTTTTCTTCGTGTAGTGCTATGACATATGAAATACTTTGTTTTTCTAGCTTTTTTTTCTCCCCTAGTCTTCCTTTTCCCCATCAGCATCATAAAGACCTCATTCACGTTTTCTAGTCTTGGCTGCTACCGCTCAGTAAGTCATAACATGAGCATATTCAGAATGTACATTCAATCCTCTGTTCTGATGTTCTGTGATAAGATTTGTGATCACAAAGGGTGGGGCACTATTTCACCCGGAGTCAATCTGCTAAGCTCTTGGCAGTCTGCAGCATGTGCTTTGCAGGGATAAATGCCAGGACATGCTGGTCCCTGTTGCTGCTCAGCACCTGCCAGTTGTGTGGCCTCGTCATGGCTGTGACTGCCACTCTTCTGAGGTTCCATGCTCTGTTCCTCACCTTCTCTGCTGTGGGAACTGGGGGTGCAGGGGTGTGTTCAGATGGCAGCCTTCCTACTTTGCCTGCCTGCTGCAAGACTCTCTTCTTTATAGAAAACAAAAATCTCATAGAAAGCAGATCAAATAGATGCTGTAACAAGTTGTTTCCAAAATGGTTTAATGATGATTCACGTCCATTTTGGAATAACCATCCAGCCCATCAGAGTGTCTGGACATTTTTCATCTTGCACTCTTTATTTAGGAGTCTTGCATTAATTTGATTTTGCTCACCTGATGAGCATGGTTTACATCAAATGAACCCAAGCATATCAGAGTTATTTGTGTTTTTCAAATCTGTTACCATTTTCTCTGTTTATTCATACTTTTAGAATAGGCTCTAATGGACTTCCCTTGTTCACAGAAAGAAGAAATGCAAATAGTAAGCATGTGGAGAAATGTTCCAACCTTATAACTGTTAAGGAAATGAAGAATTAAAATGGGATTTTTTTTAACCTATCAAGTTGAAAACAATTTTTAAAAAGTGATTGGAGTCAATGTTAGCAAGAGGGAGACTGAGCTGCAGTGCAGGTAAAAGTGTTAGTTTGCTGTGATCTTTCTGGAGAAAAACTTAAAAATATATGTCTAAGGACAGAAAAATGTACTTTAGCCCAGCAATTTATTTATTTAACTCTATCCTAAGGAAATAGTTGTATTCAAAATTGTGTGTGCAAGACTCTTTGGCATGTTTTAATAATAGGAAACAACCTCAATCTTTAATACTAAGGATGTGATATAACTACAAACAACCATTACAAATACAGTGAAGGCTATTTACTGACATAGAACCACTATTGACATGTTTGTAATATCTTACTAAGGGAAAGCTGGTTTTAAAGTGGTACATGAACTGTGAACCACCAGTGTGCTGCCCTCTTTTGAAAAAGTTTGTACACACCATATTGAAAGGGAGTATCCCTAGGTGGTGGGCTTATAGGTGGTTTTTAAAAAATGCTCTTCCGTGCTTTCTAGATTTTTAGTATAGCACATGAATTTCAAAATGCAGTTTATTAGTTTGCTTTTTGCAGATGTAAGTCCTAGTTTGCAAAAGTCTCTCTTCCTTTTGCTACTGACCTGGTACTATCAAAATAGTTTTTAGGATTGAGAAATTGTATGTTGTCTGTCTTGGAGTGAGAACCCACAGAAATGATCATATTGCGTAATTATCTCAAGTGATTTTTTTGTTTTATTAGTGTAAATATGACATATTCAGCTATTTTCTTCTAAATTTGATTCGTAGTATTTATACTCAGCACTTCGAATATTTTGCAACAAATTTTATAATTCGTTACAATCAATTGTAAGCAGTTTTTGTTATTGAAGTATGCCTCTTATATATGAATTTATTTGCTTTATATGGGATAGTCCTTTACTGAAAGGCACTTAACCAAAAACTGGAAAGGACTTAATTTTGTAACTGCAGATTGATTCTACAGCATGGTACATGGGCCTGCTGCTTTTGCCATTTTGTATAGGTTAACTTTTGTTAATGTGTAAAGATAGGAGGTACTGTATTTTTTTTTTTTTTTTTTTGAGTTGGA
>NW_007247071.1:92219-95241 GCF_000164805.1 Carlito syrichta
ACTCACCTCAGCCTCCCAAAGGCGCGGGATTACAGGCTGAGCCACCGGGCCCGGCTGGTACTGTATTTTTAATACAACTTTTAGTGAGAGTTCTTTTCCAAAATGATTTTAATAGAAGTTAATTAAATTTCTACTTTATAAGTTGGAACCGGGAAAGAATTGATAATAGAAAATGATTCTGTTCTGTTTAGTTTTACTTCTTTGATCGAATTGGCTCTTTGAGAGAATGAATATGATTGGAGTTTGGTAACAATTAAAGTTGAGAATTGACTCTCCAGATGAGTTTACTTCAGAAAGAAGGCATGGTGTTTAGGGGTAACAGACACCTTTGAGATTGTTCCCATCCCTAAAGCATCTACAGTGTGTTGGGAAGACTGGCTCTGGCAGCCAGCTGCTCACTTTGCTGCACAGTAGTTGTGTGGGCTGCTCCACAGTAGATATTGAATTCTGGGAATTCCAACAGTCTATCTGTGAGGGCTGATTTATACCATGCCTACACAGAAATGGTGCCCAGGGAGTGTCTGCTGAAAGACCAGCTTGTAACTTTGCCTTAGACAGCTTTGCATCTGACAGGATTCTTTCACGTGACTTGTCCCTACCAATCAGGTTAAAAACATGCCTTGGCGACCAGGCTCAGTGGCTCAGCCTGTAATCCCAGCAGTTTGGGAGGCCGAGGCGAGTGGATTGCCTGAGCCCACGGGTTCGAGACCCGCCTGGGCAACTTGGTGAGACCTTGTCTCTACAATAAATCAAAAACTAGCCGGGAGTGGTAGCACGCCCCTGTAGTTCAGCTACCTGGAAGGCTGAGGTGAAAGGATCGCCGGAGCCTAGCAGGTCGAGACTGCGGTGGCCAGGAGCGTGCCACTACACTCCAGTCTGGGCTACTGAGTGAAACTCCAACTCAAAAAAACCAAAACAAAAACAAAAAACATGCCTTGGCAAGCAATTTAAGATTCAGCATTCCCAGGATGACAGTTGAGTAGGGCCTATTTTGAAGACTGAACCATTTCCCATAAACTACCATACCACCTTATGCCATTCCCCACCTGCCTGTGCGAGGAGACTCTGGATACCAGCTGAGATTCTCATCTGCTTTCTTGCCAAAGAAATTTCCAGGAGACCTTTTGAAAAGAAGCTCAATTTAAAAAATCAAGTGTAAAGGCCAGGCGCAGTGGCTCATGCCTGTAATCCCAGCACTTTGAGAGGCTGAGGTGAGAGGATTGCCTGAACCCACAGGTTTGAGACCACCCTGGGCAACTTGGTGGAGACCTCATCTCTACAATAAATAAATAAATAAATAAATAAGCTGGGCATGGTGGCGTGTGCTTGTAGTTCCAACTACTTGGAAGGCTGAGGCAGAAGATCGCCTGAGCCCAGCAGGTCAAGGCTGAGCTAGCTGGTCATGAGCGTGTCACTGCATTCTAGCCTGGGCGACAGAGTGAGACTTCGACTCAAAAAAAAAATTAAAGATATGGATTTATTAGGCTCTACGGCTGCCTTAGTAGGAAACAATGAACCCATTGTCTATTGAAGGAAGCTTAATTCTTTTTTTTTTTGAGTTGGAGTCTCACTCTGTCGCCCAGACTGGAGTGCAGTGGTCGCTCCCGGTCACTGCAGCCTCGGCCTGCTGGGCTTCGGCGATCCTTCCGCCTCAGCCTTCCAAGTAGCCGGAATTACAGGCACGCGCTACCACGCCTGGCTGATTTTTTTATTTATTGTAGAGACGAGGTCTTGCCAAGTTGCCCAGGCGGGTCTCGAACCCGCAGGCTCAGGCAATCCACTCACCTCAGCCTCCCAAAGATGCGGGATTACAGGCTGAGCCACCAAGCCTGGCTTTCATCTTAATTCTTATATTTAATGTTTCCTCATATTCTATTTTAATTTTTCTTTAACTTTAGATGCGACTATTTTTCCTTTTCCTCTAAATAACAGTCATATGTAGTTTTTATATTCGTCTAAAGTAAGTGGTTTCTTAACCATTAGTGCACACATGGGGCAGCAGGTGGTGAGTGTGGCCTCTATGATGGGGGAGCGGCAGGGTGAGCCTGAGTCCTGCAGAGAGAGCAGCTGGGAGACCACACCCAGTGTGTGCTCACAGGGGCCCTTCAGGGAAAAACCATACCCAGTGGTTCAAGAATACATCTTTTGAAAAACTCTTCCTTAAAAGTGAAGGATTCTCCCCTTCCAGGTGATATGCATAAATTGTCCAAGGGTACTTTTTCCTTAGGTGTCACAGTCAGACGTGAGGATGGGTGGGATCACCTGGACGTATTTCTCTCAGGCAGCTTCTGATACATGCTAAGTGTCTGCTCTTTGCTCTTCTGATAACATTTCCCCACATAGTTCAGTTGATTTAAAGCTAAGATAAAAATATAATATGAAGTGGAGATTATATGTCATCAAAGCAGGATTTATTGAGAGGACAGGAAAGTTCCTGCAGCTTCTTTTACTCTTGCCTCACTGCTGACTCAGCATGGATTCAAAGCATAGTTGAATCCTGTTCTTCAGTGCTTCATGATTCCCTGAACCATGTATACTACTTAGGACTGCCATGTGGACTTGGTGTGCACCAAGCTCCTTTTTTATGCTAGTCATCCATTGTCTTGTCTTCTTTTGTAAAATATTCAAGTCTTTGGCTTTCTTTTTTCTCATTTCTGGAATATTTTACTTTTATTACTTAGTACTTTTTAAAAAAATTTTTTTAATCAATATTTTTTATTAAGATATTGTGGGGTACAGTTAAGGGTTAGGTATACAAATATGCTTCGTTCAGGCGCCCTTGTTGATAATCGGTGTCTCCCCAGCTTGGTACTTTTTAAGAGACTGGGTGTCACTCTGTCATACAGGCTGGAGTACAGAGGTGTGATCATAGCTCACTGTAGCCTTGAATTTTGGGGCTCATGGAATTCTCCCGAGTAGTTGGGACTTTAGGTATGCACCACTACACCTAGCTACTTTTTTTTCCCCCTTTTTTTTTTTTAGTTGGAGTCTCACTCTGTCGCCCAGACTGGAGTGCAGTGGC